>NC_055957.1:34695307-34835307 GCF_018492685.1 Alosa sapidissima
ATAAGTCACCAATTCACACACACACCCTTGCTAATTGGCAACACAGGTTCGACACATGCTGGGCAGAGACGTGTTTTTATAAAATATATCTATTTATTATACAAATGGAGCTACAGGATTTGACATAAAAACAATAGACAGAACAGGGGCTTGATCACTGGTGGAACAGCAGAGGGAGAGAGACAGAGCTATCGTGCACACAATTTACACTGCACTGCAAACAAGTTATGACACTTCAACACAACTCACACTCGCACTGCAACAAGTGACGAAAATTCAGGCACACCAGGTGAAACCAGGGAAACTAAAGACTGTAACCACCCGTCAAGGCCCCCTGTTTCTAGTGGTACTGAACTGGGACAAACAAATAACACAAAATACAACGGTTGCACAAAAGAAAATAAACATCCAGAGACAAAACAGCAGCCCGATGGTGATGGCAGGCAATGCACCAGGTGGCCAATCTTCTTCAACGATCAAATGTGCCGTCTCTTCAAGCCACACAGAATAAAATCCTATGAGGGACCAGCCCTGTCCAAACTGAACAAATCACGTCGCCCCAGTAGCCGCAACTCCTTAGCACAAAACAGCGATAACTTGATGCCACTTGGCTGTACAGCAGCCCATCAGGACACCAACCAGTCAGCCAAACCAGTGCATTTCACTGCAACACCATGATCAGGTCCCCAGAAGGGGAAAAGGCAGGAGTCCTCTCACGGGAAACACCTGCCTGCCAATATATCAGTGAAAGGCTAATGACTGGGCGGGTCTGTCAATCATGGTAATCAATGAGAGACAGACAACAGAGAGCAGGACCTGCTTACCCTGCTACATTAGGATTGTAAAGATAGATTCACAGATTAATACCGTCAAATGTCATAGTACCACCTGTCATAGTAGTTTAATGTGATCGCTCAATTGGGGAGTAACATATTTAACAAGAAATGTATTTCCTGGTTGAAATGTCAGTGTATGTTAAACAGATGAAATAACACTTGCATGCAGTGTAATTATCGGAATATGAATCATCTCATGACATTTCCATGTCATATTCCATCTTTGCATATCTGCCTTATGATCATCCATACTCAGTAGTGAGCTGAAACTTACCTAATATACTATGCACCCAAGGAATAACCAAGGAGAGAGCAGAGAAAGACAGACTTCAAGCAGACTGTGTTTTGCAATGTTTGCTATTTTTAAGGTCTTGCAATCCCCCGATGCGCAAAGTTAAACTCACACCTCTGCCCTTGCTCACACTGCGAGAGACACGGTTGCAAGCTCACAGTGCCCATACAGATATAATCTATGCCTGGGGGGAAATGAAACATCCTAAAGAGGATCTGCGCAGCACAGAGGCCAGCTCAAGTGACCTCGGTGAGAGCAATGTCCGCACCCTCATCTCCTGCTCCCTTGGGCTAAAGTCAAACATTACAGATTGCAGAATATAACAACAAAAACTCCAAGGCACCCTCTTTTTAAATAAATGCCTTTATGTTCATGACTTGGTTTTTTTAAAACCTTTAAAAACTCTCACATGTTTCGGCATCAAGCCTTCATCAGATTGATGAGTTTGGAGACACACCTTAGACAAATAAGTGAAAATGTGTTCACACTCTCTCTTTATTAACACATTCATACATATACAGAGACAGACACACACACACACACACAGACACACAAGCACACACACACACACACACACACTTGCATGTGCTTCCCTTAGTCATATTTTCTGCTCATATTTGGACATACCAGTTCTGCTCAGGGGAAATTTGGATAGTGGCTTCTTTTATTGTTGGGAATCAATTCAAGTGCCTCATTCTATTTCAATACCTCTCCAGAACCACACCTGATTCTTCAAAGCTGCTCCCCTACGAGAGCTAGTCACTAGAGCATATATTGTAAATCCATCTGTGGTCATAAATGGCTCCATATATTTCCGCTCCCCATCTCCCTGGCCTATTACTGCCCAGATATACTTCTTAATGGTCTGACATTCCTGTATTCTGCTAATGATGATATAGTGTACTGTCCCATGTGGTTCCTAATATTAATTTTCATTTTTAAACTCTAAAAAATAGTGGAGGAAAAAATGTGTGATACTTAAAATGATATTAAACCTTACTGGCTTGTGAAGGCTCCATTTTGGCCTCAGTTTCTCGCTGCTAATGGCATTAACATCAGACTGTGAGTAAGCCTCCATTTTGGCTCTCTGGATACAAGGGGCTCAGCTACCCATGAGTGGATCCTGACATGCCAAAAGCGGATCTCTGGGGTGACCATGCAATCACCCTTTTCCACCTCATTTCAGTCTCAGCTAGCGTCCTCTGACCCCCCCCCCCCCCCCCCCCCTCCACACACACACACACACACACACACACACACCACCACCCCCCATCTCTCTCCCACCTCTCCCTCTGTGTTTGGACTACAGACGATGCACTGTTAGTGGTTAAATAAGCACAAAGTCTTCCAGCTGGCAGGCTATGCTGACTGTCTATAGGGAAGCGCTCAGAACGAAGACAGAATCTATCGCTGATTACAGAGGGCCAGCCGTGCCCTTAAGCGTGCCCTTCCATTTTTAACTATTGCAAGGAAGTCTGTCTGTCTGTTGGTGGGTTGGTCTGGAGGATGAGGCACAGCGGCAGATGGAGGAGCGGTCCTGATGAGAGACGAGGAGTGGTATGTCATGCTGATTGCCAGACCGCTGCGGAGCGCGCGCGTGAGCGAGCGACCGCTGCTGCTGCACACTGTGGTTTTTGCCACAACAGAACTCACCGTGATTAGCCTACAAATGAGACACGTGGAAAAAAAACACAAGCTTTGCGAATGCAAAATAATCTCTTTCAGAAGACAGGCCTTGCAGGGAAAAGTAAAATGCTTTTCCAGAGCAAATTCATAGCCCGCTTTGAGGAATTGATTTGTTTATTTACCTCAGAATGGCATTCAAACTTTTACTGATCTATTTCTCATTTCATTTTGGTTTTTATTATTTCCATGTATTTCTACGCAGGCCTCACGATGGGTGGAGGGGCTAGTTTAGCCCTACTTGAGGCGCTGAATAATTTAAGAAGGCGCATGCTAACGAGAAGGGAGCGGCACGGGTCGTGCAAGAGGCGGTGATGTAATGGTGTGTAACTCCTGAATAACATCTGATCCAGAAAGGAGAAGAGAGCACCAGCCGCCAGAAACACCTGTCAGCTGGACAGAGCCCCATGTCTTGCCCTTCAGAACAGAGACATTGTGTGGTGCACACACACATACACAAACACACACACGCACACACACTTGCACATACACACACACATACACACACGCACGAACGCACACGCACGCACACACACACACACACACACAGAGCACAGACACCATTCTGCATAAATGCTTGTTACTTATTTTGAATCAAATTCACCCTGAATACTAAAACGACATGTTCTAATTAAAGTATGTCTAGATCGAATAGAAGACCTTTCATCCCAGCAGTAAATCATGTTGGGTAAAGATTAGGTGAACTTGAGACTAATTAACTGTACAAATGTCAATGCTGCACATCAATGGATTAATCTGTTTGAACAAAGTTTCCTTGTGTTGTCAGAATTATGTCAGACTTTGGACACGTCACCAATATACATATGGCTGTTGATATTTAAGAGCAGCTCAATCCTGAGCAGTATGAAGTTTAATAACGTGGATGACAAATGATCATTCGTTGCTGATGATATATAAGGTGTAATTGTTTTGATGATATAACTGCCAGCAGCCATGCTAATTGTTTGAGACTTAGCTCTGTGCAAGGTTTAATAATTTCAATGACATGACAGCTAACAGCCATGGTAATTGTTTGAGGTTTAACCACACAATGGTGGATCAAAGTGGTCTGAAATGTAGGGCAACTGATGTCAATGCAGTGTCATTTGCAGAGCCTTTGTGAGACAGAGGAGAGGGCTCTGAGCTTCAAGATTAAACATATTTGTACTGGATGAATTAATCCTTTGATCTGTGGTCACAATAGCACATGTTTCTGAGGTTTGATGTGACCTGCTCTGATCTTTTCAATGTCAGGTCTCATCTGTCAGTACCTGCCATACGCAACACAAGAAAGAACGACAGAAAGAACGACAGAAAGAAAGAAAGAAAGAGGGAGAGAGAGAGGGTGGGGGAGAGAGAGAATTATTTAGAGCATTGGTTATGGACCCTGTGGAAAACTTGTCTCTGGGCGGATGTCAGTGTGTGTGTGTGTGTCTGTCTATGTAGATGTCAGCATATCTGCTTTTGCATTCACAGATCATGGCCTCACACTGTGGTTATATATCCAAAAGCAGGAGAGAGAAACTAAAACGTTGGGGAAACTAAAAATAAAGCTACTTGTTATGCTCACATCTCCCTCCCAGTCAAAAAACAAAACAAAAACAAATCAGCAGCCATCTCTATTTCAGAATTTTCCCATTTTTATGGGATGGCTTAAATTACTATGTCTCGTCTAAAACTACTGTTTTCAGTGACAGCAGAGAGAAAATGAATAGCAGAGACTAAACAATGCTGAGAGACGAGGGAAAACAATGACAGCAACAACAAAAACAGACATGGGTCCTCACTGAAGGTGTATCTGTGGTGATGGAGAATGCTGCCATTACCCCCTGCTGCCATTCCAATAGAGTGCCAGAAAGAAAGTTTTGATCTGGCACCAAAGTAAAGGTTTGTGTGTGTGTGTGTGTGTGTGAGTGTGTGTGTGTGTGTGTGTGTGTGTGTGTGTGTGTGTGTGTGTGTGTGTGTGTGTGTGTGTGTGTGTGTGCCTACATGCGCCTACGCATGCTTGCGTGTGTGTCTGTGTGTTTCTCTGTGTGTGTGTGTATGTCTGAGATTGTGTATGTGTGTGTGTGTGTGTGTACTGTATGTGTGTGTTTGTGTGTGTGTGTATGTGCACAGTGAAGCTCATGCTGGGCCAGTTCCAGCATGAGTCTGTCAAGGTCATTCTGAAGGAGAGTTGGCTGTGCTTCTCTCCTGATAATGATCTATGCTCCATGCTCCATTACTGTATGAGATCCATCCACGCAGGCCACATGGATATGGGACCTTTAACTTGAAGCCATGTCTCAACATGTCACAATAGATTTTTAGGACCAATGCAGTAATAGTTAACTTGTGCTAACTTTTGTAAAATACTACTACTACTGTAGTAGTAGTCATAATAATAATAATAATAATAATAGTACTACTACTAATAATAACTAGTATGTATGATGTTGCCATCTGAGCTTCCTAGGTACTCTCCATCTCCTACTCCTGTAACTATTTGTAAACATTAAATCTTGCGTTTTATCCTTGTGGTTACTCAAAAATTGTTTAACAATGCAATACAATTATATACACAGTCTGAACTATAGTAGAAGTGAACTATAGAAGTGCTTTAACCTGTGCGTGCGTGTGTGTGAGAGAGAGAGATAGTGTATGTGTAAGAAAAGTGTGAAATGTGCACTCCTTGTGTATGTATGTTCCAGACTGTTAGTACATATGTGTGTGTGTGTGCGCACGTGTGAATATTTGTGTATGTACGAAACTTCAAATTGTTCACTACCAGTGTGTGTATGCGTGTGTGTAAACCTCTGAGCATGTAGTGTGCGCAGGTGTGTGTGTATGTGTGTGCGTATGTGTGTATACATGTTTGCCTGTGCGTATGTGTGTGTGTGTGTGTGTGTGCGTGTATTTGTGTGTGTGTGTGTGAATGTAAAGCCATGCATTTCAAGGCATACGTTAATCGGACAAAAAAATAAGTGACACACACAAACACTCAGGGCTGTATTTTAGGCTCCAGCGCATGGCGTAAAGCTAGTTATTCACCCACGCAAAGCTTAATTCGGTATTTTGCACGTTTATTTTTTAAACATTGCGACCAGGGGTGTGGCCATTAACAACCTAGGGAGGGGCCTGGCGCGTTGTCTAAAAATCGCTATCATACACCACCTAAACCTGGTCAGAAGTCAATGGCGAATTGTTCATATGCTATTTTAAGAGCGCATGTCAACAGTCATATTGGCAGGTGCAAGCACCTTCCTTCTATCATTCATGAACGCAGACCAGCGCACGATTACAATGGGAAACATAATTAGAATAAAGATATTACGAAATACTGTACATCTCATGATGAGTAGTTATTCACCATCATTTGCAAATTGGTAATGACGGTTAAAAGTGATTAGGGGAGAGGCAAGAGACACGTATGGAGCACAGCTGAAGACGCACTGTCACGAGATATAAGCAACTCCTCTGCAGGATAAATGTTGTTTTATTCAGTCATTTGAGCAATATTAGGGTAAGTGTTGCTTTTTCCAGCCTATGTTTTCGATGGTAACCCATTGTCAGTCAATAGTGAAAGTAACTGCATATAACTGTCTTCGTTGACTGACACCTTGGTGAAGTTAGTTTCACTTTGCCAATGAGTTTAAATAATAGACGAGTGCAAATGCGTGAAGGCTATGCTAGGTTTTAGTAAAGCATGGTTTAAGAAGGACTATTTCATACGGTCTTGCAAGCAGCCTCCTTCAAATGCGCCGTTGTATGCCAAAATACCGATGCATTTACTTGACATATCGCGCTTTGCGCCGTTAAAGGGAATGCCAGATGTCATTCTCATTGGTTTAAAATAATGTTACACCCCAAACACACCCATATGACTGATTAAAAAACCTAGGAACCTTTAGTCTCCACTTTTGATAACGAAACCCCTCCCAATGTGAACTGGACATCCTACTAAATTTGAATAGACTTGGATAGACGAGTGACGATGCACTTTAGAATGTCATGATAGGGCCCTCAACCCTAAGTGATAATCACTGGGGTCCAAGCAGATTTGAAATGTATCAGTTGCAGTGCTTCCTATAGAAGAAGTTTGCAGGCATTCATCTCAAGCCATGTCAACTTTGTCCCTTCACCTTACAAGATATTGGCACAAGCATGTCTTGAGAAATGTCAGTTACAGCACTCCCTATGAAAGGAATATCATGTCATTTGGTGTGCATCTCAATAATGTGATAGCAATGAAGCATGGCAAATTTCATTGGCTTTGAATCTTCACATCACAAGATATTGGCACAAAATAGCTTTGGCTGCGGAATTTTAATTGGGTTATGGTGGCCATTTTGTTGACCAAATGAAACTTTAGGAGATGTGATCAAGTATGGCTTTAGCCTTTAAATACCCATACGAACCTTTGGCAAATTTGGGATTTACTCTGCAGGTCCATCTGGCCAAGAGACCATTGAAGCCCATTTCCAATGTCCCTAAAACATGAGCACACAAATACAATCGCTAATCCGGCATGGACGTGTATTTCTTTGGAATTAGGTAAACAACTGCATTTAAAACCTTCGCTAACGAGATTGCTACACTTCTGAAGCGATTTCGTAAGAGTTTAATGCACAAATTTAAGTTTAATTTTACTGAAACCTTACCAGACCCGTTCTCAATTAAAATTGAGAAGGTCTGCGTGCTAACCAGGCACAGGCAAGTGTGATAAGATATAGAAATGCATAAGGTGTTGCATCCTCTATGGACCTGGCGTGCATCCAGAGGTTGCCAGGGTGATCCTACACAACAAGTGCAGTTTATGACATCTCATCACAAGATATTTGCATCTATCTTTGTCATCAATATAGATGGGGCTACACCATAAAAATAGCTTTCGGTCTACCTCCTCTGTCAGGTGGCCCAGGGTGGGTGGAGGGACCAAAAGCTTCTGATTCCTTATCAGCCTCGTGGGGCTACATGCCTACCAAGTTTGATGTACCCCGGTGTTATGGTGTCCCAGGAATCAGCAACCAAAAATTGCTGCACTTTGCGGCAGTCATAATAATAATAATGCTAACAATATTAATAATTGATTCCAACAAATCTAAAAATGTCTTTATTTGAAAATGAGTTGAATTTAAAGTAACTGGTGTTTAGCAGATACTTTTATCCTTAGCACATACTCACAACAGCAGACAAAGTCCGACCAACAAGGCGCTATCTGCTTCACCATGTCAACAACACACATTTCAGCCTCCACATTTCCCACCAAGTCATATGGGAGATATACCAAACAAGTAATGATCTGTTGGGTCTGGGAGTCATAGAAGTGGTACTACTTATTCACAAAACAAACTCTCTTGTTAGTTCTGTACACCTATCCACTCCACTCCATACAATTCACACAACACACACAACACACACACACACACACACACACACACACACACACACACACACACACACACACACACACACAGACACACACACACACACACACACACACAAGTGACCCATATAGCTTCATACAGTATTAAAACAATGGGCCTTACTTGCAAAAAAAGAAAATTGATAAGGAGTGTTCTTGGTTCAATACAGTATACAGTATGTGTGTGTGTGTGTCTCTCTCTCTCTCTCTCTATCTGTACAGTATGTGTGTGTGTGTGGTTTATCCTCATACTTTCTCTCCTGAAAACCTCCTGTGGATCAACCCCTGAGGTTTTGCTGTAATAACATATTTCCAAAGCTGACATTTAATCCATGCAAACAAATCACCACAGAGACCCAGTGTCTACCAACCCAGGCTTATATGCCGAGCAGGAAACCATCAACCCAGGCAGGAGTAATCAAACTTAATAGATCAATCTAGCATTGGATCAGGGACAGTGGGGGATTGTGTTATTTGCGTGGTGCAATAACCTCATTTTCCATTATCACGACTGGGCCGGTCCTGAGAGGGAAAACAATCCATACCACCCTATCAGATTTGTGTGTAGAATGCCTTCTAAAACTGAATTATTATTCATACAAAGTGCATCTGCAGTTCTATTTGCATGCCATTTGTTCCATACCAAGATGAAAAAGAAAAGTTTTTCAACAAAGGTTACTCTCACTCTCGCCTCTTTTGCACTTTTCTCCAATATTTTGGGCCACAAGTATGAAATGTGAAAATGTGAAACAATTATGGGGTAAGCATCTCTCCATCAGATGGGATAGCAATGCTTTCTGTCACAAAAAGATATTCACGCAAAAAGAAAGGCCTAATATAAATGAAAGATAGACCTGCTTTACTAACTGAAACATTAACTATTAGCAAGGTTTTGAGGTATGCTTTTATCAGACACCTAGTTAACAGTCAGTCTGTTATAATATTTGAATAGAGAATCGAGAGATGAAGACTGGGGAAGGATTTCTGTTTGTCGAGGACAGGGAGGAACGTATGGATGGATGTAAACACCAGAAGACAATAAAAATATGTAATCACATAGAAGAACAGGCAAACAACATGGCTCAGTGTTACTGAATGTACCTTTTTATACAGGCAATGAAAACATGGGCAGACATATGGAGAGGACTGTATGGATTGGTGATATTTCAGTGGTGTACTATTATTAGAGTGAATGAAAAGTAAGATAAAGCTGAAAAGATATTATTAATCAATAGAGCATCACACGGTCAAACACAACTCTAACTGCCACATTTAGAAACAATCTCAAACACTAAGCAATATCAACAACTCATCTCAATGTGATCTACTACTCAAAACTACACGTATGTGTCATGAAAGCAACACAGTTATTTTTCCTGAAAATAACAGAACTCATTCTGAGACTACACTACCTTATAATACAGAGAATGAAGTCTGTAGCGTGACTTTACAATAACAAGATGTAATCATAATTTATAATCAGAATCATAATTTACTATTAAAAGATTTTTAGTCATATAACTGCTTAAATCCAACTTGATCTAAAACAAATAAAAATGTGCAAATGCTGCAAGATAACAATAGACAACCAGTGTGAAACAAGTTAGACTTATAATGTTTAAAAACTTAGAAGCTTAGAATTGAAGTGTTTTTTCTTAATTAAAAGCATAAATTGTTTTTGCTAGAATAACCTGCTATAATTTTCCTTAAATTTAGAGAGTGTTTTTCTTAAACATAAAAGAAAGTTTGCTTATAAAACTTAAAGTGTTTTGCTCAGACTTAAGGAATATTTATTTGAAACATAAAATGTGTTTGCTTAGATATAAAAAGGTTGTGTTAGATTTAAAGTGTGTTAACCTAAATGAAATGTGCTTTGAACGAAATTTAAGGACAGAATGTAAGAAAATAATGTACCAGCTGAAATAAACTGTTTGTCAGCAAAACAAAAGCTGACTGGCAACTCGAAAAACAAAAAAAAGCAGAACCATTATTTCATGGCAAGACAGAATACCAAACTAGGACATGTTCTGCCTGACCGAGAGGTGTATAAAAAGACGCATCAGACAAACACATTGAAAGATACTTCCTCTTTTGCCCTGTGATATTATCACAGTCCGAAGACGAACACAAACAGGAGTAGCACTCTCAACTGTGTTAAGGGGAATCCCTTTAGACACCAGAGTAGTCTTTTACCCTGTGAAATCTTCACAGTCCAAAGACAAGCGCACCCACACCTACATGAGTAGCGATCTCTACTGTGTTACGGGAGCCCCGTAGACACCAGAGTGGACACAAAACTAAACAAGTCTCTGACATTACCAATGCACACCTGGAATGCTTGATATTGCCCTTTATAATGTTGATTGGGTAAAAAAAAAATCCCCTTTAAAAAAAATCCCCTTTTAGTCTGTTTTTGACTAACTGGGTACCATATTAGTGCTAAATGGAGTTCAATATTGACACCAAGGGGCACAGATATAATTTTCCCATTGTGTTGCTTTGAATGCATTATAAAGCAGAATTATTGCTAGAAACACAAAATTGTTGTGAGAAGTCAAAGCTACCATGGGACAGACGTTTATTGGCATGGAACAACAGGCAGGTGTACTCATTCTACACATACAGTAAACCTTTATCTGTTTGCTTATCGTCCTCTTCTATGTTTTTTCCACTGAATTGTAGCTCAGGTTTTGTTGTTGCCATCTGTCAATGAAAGGAAGTAGCAGTTTTCTTTGATTATGAAATTACATTTACCAGGCAATGGCTTTGTGGAGTCCTCAAAAGATCAATGTACTGTAGCATGCTTGCTTACCAGATATGCAAACAATGCTGAAGTCTCAGTGGCAGAAGCAAAGTAAAAATGTGTTTCTATTGATTTTACTAGTAGCACTATACTTCCCAAGTGCTGAACTGAATTTGCTTGTTGACTTGTTCGACATGGTGGAAAATATCCATTCGAATGGACTACATTGCATTTCCCATGCTGTGGTTTTGTAGTTGGCATTGACATACAATATTGTTGACTTACTGTACCTTTGCCTATGTTGGCGTTTCAGTGAAAACTAGTTAGGGATCAAAATCAATGACAGTAAGTGAGAGAGGGTTAATGTCTACAGAAAAGATTTGTACAGCACCAAGTACAGCCCGGTGGGACCTCTGCTGAAGTCAAGGTAATGTTGACACACAATAGTGAGAAAAGGCAGCATGCAGCTATGCGTGGGAATAGCGAGATTGCTGACTTGCTTCAGCCTTCATATATTTCACTTTCTGAAAGAGGATGCGAGAATGAAAGAGACAGCCCTGGAATGAAACATGGCTTTTCAGTGTATTTAGCCAAACAGCAACAGAAGCAAGAGCGAAACAAACAAATACACACTAAAGAAAAATAGAATAGAATGTACTAGAACCTGACATCCACTTAACAGAGGAATGCACAGCTCATAATTGTGTGTCTTCACAGTAAACAATGAAAACTGAATGAAAACAAATGAATGGAGCCAAATGTGCTCGTCTGTGACTTTGTAAGACAACGGAAACAGACAAAGCCAAAGTTGGATGGCTTGCTGAAATATGACATTCTGAGCCTGAGTCAAGAGGCGGTCCAGAGGACGAGTGAGAGACAGAGAGAGAGAGAGAGAGAGAGAGAACATGATGCCTCTGAAGAGAAGAGTGAGGCTGAGCGGATGTGACAGAGTGTGGGCCATTGGACGGGCCCCTCTGATCCTAGCCCCTTAGGCTCCATGAGAGCCGAGGGCTGCTTGCGTCCACTGAAGTGACCACCACACATCACTGACAGACGCTGATGAGTCCTGACAGCTTCCTCATTATTTAATGTGTGTGTGTGTGTGTGTGTGTGTGTCAAAGACCAAAAAACAAAAGCATACAGTACTTAAATATGCCAGATATACTTGTTGGAGTATAGCTTACAAAATGCAAGTGTATGCAAATAAATATGTGTGCTTGTTTGAGAGCCAGTGTAGAGACACTTGTTTACTTACACCTCCCAATAAATGCTTGGGTATGTACTTGCTTTAAACATTTCATACATCCACATTTATAGTGCTTCATGTTCATCACATAAAGTGCCAGACTTTGGGGAATCATACCTTAATGAGATTACCAGCAAAGATTTCAAACAACTGTGCATCAGGTATCAGGTGTGCCATCTTGCTAGTTAGATAGACTACAAGAATAAAGGTTCATGAAAGCTGAACACTTTATTCACTGAAAAACGTGAGCGAGATATTATATGATTTTGATTGAAATATTTGTATACTTCCATGGGGAAAACAGAGACAATGTAGAAGGGACTCTTACAATAACTAGTTTACATTGACAGCATTAATCCAAATATTGACCTTATTTGAATAAGACAATATTACGAGTACAGTTTTTATACAAGCTTTTAATGGAATATTCCATCCATATTCCCATTCACATGTAACACAGTATAGTCTGATAATACATGTAGCTAGCAGGTTCTAAAGAATCTTTTGTATCTAGCATCCTGAGTACCCTCCAGAATTATTGGCACCTTTGGTAATGTTGACTAAAAAATGGCATAAAAATAATCTTTTGATGATTCATTGTACTCTCACAATGAAAACAACAAGGAAAATCCACCCTTGAAGGGAAGAAAATGTATTCTGAGAAAAAAGAAAATCTCATAAAGAAATAAATATTTTTAACAAAAACACGTTGCTCACAATTATTGGCAGCCCTAGAAAATCTTACATACAAGACCTAACAGAAGCATTTCCCTATCTAATTTTAACTATGTTAAGTTAATCAGAGTGTCTGTGAACTTTCAGAGGTAGTTCATTACTTTGTTTTTCACTAAGATATGAAAATAAAGTGACACAGAGGCTAAATCCTCTTGTCATTTTTCAACACCAGGAAGACAAGAGAATACACTAAATTTAATTAAAAAGAAAGTGTAAGTCAGTGAATGTTTATAAAAACTAGGTACTTTGTTGAAAATGCCTATATGTAAGGGATAATGTAAGGTACTCCGCTGCGCGTTGGGGTTCTGTTCTCCCTGTCGGGACTTATTTTCTGATAATTACCGGCGGACAATACATTATTCCGCTTATTACACGGCTACTTGCCAAAACGAGAAAAGAAACCTAACACAATGAATCTTTAAAAATGATTTTGCTACCGTTTCGTGTCTTCCGCTGACAAAATAAATAGTTCGCCACACAGATAGAACTTGACAGTTTCAGTTGTTGCGTGGCAACGTCTTACTAGCTTACTTTCCCTTTCAATGAAATTCCATTGCAATAAGCGAACGGAATTTTTGCGGAGGGATATGAAAGACGTTAATCGACCCGTTGCCATTGACAGCGGTGATTATATACTTTGCCGGTGATTTATATAGATTTAACATAGGCCCGAACGTTGGGAAGGCCCATTCATGTGAATGGAACTTTCTGCAGCACTCTGAAGAGCTGTGTAATAATTAGAGTTAAAACAATTATTAAAAGGTTCTAATCAACTGGAAATGAAACAAACATGCTTGGACAAAGACCCATGGTTATCTCGCCCCCACGTACAGTATGGAGGATGATAAGATAGGCAAAAAATTCCATTAGGACCACTATTGGAAAGTTACAGACAAATGTGTCATCTTGGGGTCACCAAGTCCCCCAAACAATCTTCAAAAGTGACCTCACTGCTAACAGCTTATTTAGAAGGCATGCTAAGTAAACGCCTGTCCAGTCATTTAATTAACAATGTAAACGTTAGGAGTTACCGAATGGTACAGTGACTTTGTCTGGAAGTGTGGTCTATTGTCAGATGACATGAAAATTGCACTCTTTGGCTAGGAACACTTTAGCTGTGTTTGGCGTACATAGAAGAATGGCTATACTGAAAAGAACCTCATACTTAATGAGAATTATGGTGGAGAGGCTGTGCTATTGTGGGGCTGTTTTTATTCCCAAAGGCCTTGGGAATCTAATTAAGGTGCATGGTATCACAAACAACATAAAAAACATTTTTAAAGGAAATCTGTCAATCTCTGCCAAGATACTAAACGTTGGTCATGATTGGATCATATATCAGGTCAATGAACCACAACAAACGTCCAGATCAAAACAAATATGGTTTACTGAACGCAAAATCAAGCTTCGGCCATTGCCATCTCAGTCCCCTGATTTAAACTCCATAGAAAAACAGTGGGGTGAGTCAAAGAGGAGAAGTGTGGACCTAGGAATCTGGACGATCTGGGGAGAGTTTGTAAAGACCAAGGGCTGTATTTTGCACCCTGGCGCATGGCGTAAAACTCGTTTTCCACCCAGCACAAAGTTTAATTCCTTATTTTGCACATTTATTTTTATTAATAATGCGCCCAGGGTGTGGCAATTAACAACTTAGGGAGTGGCTTAGCGCATTGTCTAAAAATCGCTATTGTACACCTGGTCAGAAGTCTAAGGTAACCCATTGTCAGTCAAAGTAACAGCATATAACTGTCTTGTTGTTGACTGACACCATGGTGAAGTTAGTTTCACTTTGCTAATGAGTTCAAATAATAGAGGAGTGCAAATGCGTGAAGGCTATGCTAGGTTTTAGTAAAGCATGGTTTAATGGAATGACTATTGCATACGGTCTCGCAAGCAGCCTCCTTCAAATGCGCCGTTGAATGTCAAAATACTGATGCATTTATTTGACATTGCGCTTTGTGCTGTTAAAGGGAATGACAGATGTCATTCTCATTGGTTTAAATGATGTTACGTCCAGAACACACCCATGACTGATTAAAAAACCTAGGAACACCTTGTTGCGCCATGCGCACGACGTTTGAAAACGAAAACCCTCCCAATGTGGACTGGACATCCTACTAAATTTGAATAAGCTTTTGACGAGTGACGATGCGCTTTTGACTGTCATGATCCCATGCCCCATCAGTCTTAAATCTCTTGCTTTGTATTCTCCAACTCTATGGGGTGTAATAGGTGAATATTACAAGTTGTTTTATTGGAAAAAGGAAGGCTTAAGAAGGTATTATAAGCAGGGGTGCCAATAATTGTGAGCAACGTGTTTTTGTTGAAAATATTTATTTCTTTATGATATTTTCCTTTTTCTCAAAAAATTGCTTCCCTTCAAGGTTGGAGTTTTCCTATTTGTTTTCATTGTGATATTACAATAAATCACCAACAGATTATTTTTTATACCAGATTTTAGTCAACTTTAGTATGGGGTGCCAATAATTCTGGAGGGTATACTGTACTTCTGTAGGCCCTAGTTAAATGTAAATGCTTTTTGCATGACATCTTATGTATTATGGCATCTATTATTGTTTAAATTGAGTTAATATCGGATTATTAATGTCCAAGACAACACACTCAATGTGCTTGTAGTTTGAGCACACATGCACACATTCAAAACCTCCTTTTAGTTAGGAAGGGATGATGTGTGTGTTGCCAGTACTCAATGCACCTCCCCTTTGCACACCTTACTGAGGCAGCCTGATGCAAGCTTATTAAACAGGCAGAATGAAAACACAATGAACACAAACACACATACACAGACATACACACACTCTCTCTCTCTCTCTTGCTCTCTCACACACACATACATACACTCTCTCTCTCTCTCTCTCTCTCACACACACACACACAGACCTTTTAGAAATAGGCCATCATGACTTTAATTTGCAGAACATCCAAGACACCTGACTTAGTTTAGATATGGATACATTCTGCTTAACTATGATGCACTGGTACTGTACACACATCCTAACACATGTCCTCTACAATTCAGAAGGACCAAACAATGACACAGTAACAAGCTATATTCAGAACAACCACCATGGTCCTTGAAGTCAGGAGGATTTCAGCCTGTTCCTAAGAGCTTTGTTTCCACCTTGCCCTCAGTGTAGGTCTTACAATATGACATAGGCCAGTATCATTACACACACACACATTGCACACACTTATTCACACATACCATCACCGAACAAATATAAAGCACTTGACTCTTAGGCAGCCCAAAGCCGCGTTCAATATAAACTTCATAATGGGAGTGGCGTGAACCACCCCAGCCCTGTTTAACCTCTACAGAACTGATCCCTCACTCTGGTGAGAAAATAAAGTGAAATGGAAATGACCTGAGAGGCAGCTTAAGCAAACCTCAGCCCTGGCAGAGGGGAACAGAGGGTGGGAGTGAAGAGGGGATGAAATAGATGAAAAACGCTGCTCGCCCAAGATATGAAATGACACAGAGAAGACCGTGGGGGAAATTGTGGAGGTGGTGGGGCAGTCATAAGAATTTTCTCTCTCTCTCTCACACACACACACACACACAGACACACACTCTGAACCTCCAACACTCATTCATGGAGATTCATTAGATACCTGAGCCCTCGGGCAGATAATACAGGAGGACCTGTACAATAGCAGTCTCATACAGCCCCAGACCGCCGCGTTGGCATCAGGCACTCACCTGCCCTCAGTGCCAGTCCTGCCCATCACTGGATGCTTCAGCTGAACTGACTTGCAGCTGATGCACAGTGTAAATTCTCTCTATGAATAGTCTATATCTGTAGTGGGTCAATGTTTTAATCTGTGCCTGTGACAGATTCACTCTGCTACTTTAGAATTATCATTGCAGAGGAAGTGGAAGACCTATATTTGGCGATGTCTCTGTGCCAATGCACAAATGAATGAATGTAATGAAATGAGGTAATGGAATTTGGTCAAACATTTCACTCCTTCTCTGCCCCCCCCCCTCCACCCCCCAAAGGCCTTTGTTCTTCCTGTCACGTGGGAACAGTCCAATTACAATCTTAGCATGATCATGCTGACAGCCAACAAGACTGAGGCAAGAGACAGTTTTGGCTCTTTTGCTCTGAAGCGCATGGTATTACTGAAGGTAACCACATCCCCCCATTTCGCCATGTAGGCCTGCCTAGTCAGCAATGTGCAAATGTAAAGGCCTGAATTGTTAACAAAAGAAATCCTTCAGCAGTATGTTGCCCATTATTATTCCCATCAAGAGATACACTAACTACAGTACCCACAATGTAATGCAATTAGGGTGCTATTAGCACTTTAGTAACACTCCTTCTCATAGCCATCAGCAACTGTCATTTCCTCCATGGCTTATTGAGAGCCATTGGTTGGTGACTGGACTTCGCGGCCCTGTCTGTGAGCTGTGATGAACTGCAAGACTCCAAACATTACGCCGGGTATCCATCAATGGCCATGTCCCCCTGAGCGTACAGGGTGGGGGATCAATAGTCATTTATCGGTAACTTTTCAAGAGGGGCCTTCTCCACCATGAAACAAAGACTTTTGTGCACCCATGAAGTTGATTAAAAATGGGAGTCCAGTGACAATCATATTGATCTGCCATTGCCCAGTGCTCTATACCTTGCTCTCTCTCTCTTTCTCTCTCTCGCTCTCTCTCTCTCTCTCTCTCTCTCTCTCTCTCTATCTCTGTCCGTGTAAGTGTGTGTGTAAGAGAGAGAGAGAGAGAGAGAGAGAGTGTGTGTGTCAGGGTGGGGTGGATCGGTTATATGCAGTATTTGAATGTACGGTGACACCCAAAGGGTTAATTGCAGCCACTCCTCCATTGATCACCTCCTCCTGCACGTTCACCGAGGATGTTTGAACACCGGACGTTCACTGCCCTGATTAGAGAGCTCAGACCCCTAAGTCTGAGGAGACTGGCCATGTGGTGAGCGAGTGCCTTCTCTCTGTGATGTAACTAGGAGTCATCGGACTTGTGGAAGGGCTGATGTTGGTGGTGGTAACACAGGCTCCCGTGCCTTCTGTTGCACACTAGCGCCCTCTTTTGATCGACGGCAGAATGAACTAAGGATGACAATAGGGCAGAGGAAAACACTGATTAAACATTCTTGTGTGCAAACAAGGACAAAAGAGAATTTCAGCCACAAGAGAGTTTTTGTTCTTATGCATCTGTCTAGCAGTTACTCACATCTATTATTAACAGAAAGATGCATTTGTTTGACAAATTACAACTGGCAAATTGACATCTCTTGAGGAAGAGACTGAACTGTTTAGTGGACCCTAGTGGAGGTAGTGGGTACCCAGAACACAAAACTAAGTACAAGAATGGTCTATGAGGTTCTCTTATAATTACCTGATATGACAATATTGAGATGGATGTATTTAAGTTCAGCCTTAAAACTTGTCAGGAACAGTGTTACATTTTTTAAAGAAAAACTCTTACTAGCCTACTTTTATGGAACATGTTCCCATTCCAAAGTCTCGTAATCAATCCCCAGATACAATGAATAATTTATCTCAAGAAAGTTTAAAAAAACATTATAAATATTTATACTGATTATTTAGATTTAATTTTGTTTCCGAAGACATGGTGGCAGAGATCCACTTTATAAGAGAGAGTCTGTGGTTGCAGCAGGCTATGTCTGAGGGTGGGGTGATGATGCATTCTGGGTATTGTGATGCAGGAGACAGACTGACTCCTGCGCTGGACTTTTTTCAGCTGACATTACGGGAACCTCAGCCTCTCTCTTGGGCTTGTTCTCTTCCCACTGTGAGTATTGATTGGGTGCAGATTGCATGTGTCTGGACTGAACACAACTCAAACTGATGGCAGAAAAGAATTTCATACATAAATACATGCACTCCTGGAATGTTATATTATGCATCATATCATACTCCATTGTTATATATATATTTTTTTCATTCTTATAGCCTATGTGGAATTATTGTAAGTAAACATTTTAGACCAATTAAAGCTTGGGATGCCTTTTACTTAGGCCTTATGTTAAACCATTGAATACACACACACATGGAGGCAGGAAACTAACAAGAGCAGAAACAGAAGACGGTTTATATTTCTGTCCTTCTCTCTGCCTCTTGTAAATGTGTGAAATACTTCCCATATTTCATCTGTCCACCCTGCTGACATCATGTCTTCAGCACGGATGAGCTTCTTCATGTGAATACAGTGTGTTTCGGACCAGACTGATTGGAGGAATTCATAATGAAAGGTCAGCTGTCAGAACACACAGGAGCTGAGGGAGATAGGGAGAATGTGCAGAATACCAAAAAACCCCAGAGAGAGGGAGAGCGAGAGAGAGAGAGCAGGAGAGAGAGGGAGGGAGAGAGAGAAAGAGAATCAGAAAGAAGCCTAGAATATGTGGGGGAATACAGAGAGAGAGTATTTAGGCTTCAACAGTTTTCAGTGCACATATTCCAAAATCCTTGCGAGGCCACGTCTAAGCAAGGGGCATTTCGGTGGCTTACCTGCCCTCTTCCTCGTTTCATCTCCTCTAGTCTCTCTCACACATACGCACACGCGCACACACACACACACACACACACACACACACACTCACCCCTTGTAACTATCACATCTCTCCACTCATCCATTACCATCTCTTCCAGGCTCTTGGAAAACAATCAGCCCCTTTACGCTTCAAGGCTGAATCCCTGACACCCCATAATATCCCCCCTGCCTGTTGAAAATGGGTCGCATCTGTATCTATTGTGAAGGCTGATCAATGGCTTGGAGCCCAACATAGATCAGCTGAGACAGGGCTCTCATTTACACACGATGTTGCCACGCACACACACACACACCTGCACCAACATTGTCCACAGAGAATGAGCTCAGTGATGCCACTGAAATACCAATAGAATCAAAACTTTTATGATTCCCCTTAGTAGTTTTCTTGGGTTAGCCCACAAGATTTAAAATGAACACTGATACCAATAATTAAATGGAAGTAAATAACAAAAATACAACAGAGATTAGACTGTGACTGTGGGTTCAAGGTGACGTATTCACATGGTAAAGGATCATCTCAGCTCCCCATTAGTGCCCATAAACCTAGAACAACACGCTACATGAACTCACCTGCACTCATACATGCCAGAAGACATGCACAAAAATGTACAAGACATGCACAAAAACATACAAACATGTACAGTACATGTACGCTATAAGAACAAATAGAAGGGATATGCCAAAACAAACTGGAGATATCACCGTTTCAGGTTCTCTCTCTCTCTCTCTTGCTCTATTTTAAATCAAAAGGCACTAATGCTCTGCATGCACTGATCACAACTGCACAGCATTTACTGCATTTACTGCCTCTCTTCTGAGAGGTCCCTCTCAATTCAGGGCTTACTAGGCAGCTCAAGGAAAAACTTCAAAGAGAAAATAAATAGTCTAGCAATCTGTTAATTCTAGATGAAAAAATCAGATAAGTATGAAAGATTGGGTGAGAGAGAGAGAGAGAGAGAGCACAAGCACAAGAGCACGTTTAGCTCAGAAGGCACCTGATAAATTAATGGAGGTCTCTCATTATGGAAGGAATTAGACACATTTGTTTTTTTCTCCCCTCAACTCTACGCCTCGTTCTCTCTCCATGGTCATGTCGCTGAGTAGCCCCACTAATTAAGGCTCGCTCGGCGCAGCGCAGGGCCACTCATTAGCGATATTGTTTTAGTGAGACGTGAAATTAGTTTCAATTCGGCGGGAGCAGACATCTTGGCCCGGCAGATGGACCCCTCCACTGACCTAAACAAACTTGCTTGACCTCGTGTGTGCATCGTGATGCCTTCAGATTTAACCTGTTCATCTGCTCGCTGAACTCCCATTAAAGTTTGGAACGCAGAGAGCCCTAATACTCGCTTGTGTCTTTTTTATCCATTAGCTAGAAACTCAATATTATGAATTTGCGCCATGACCTTAGCAAACCCCAGTGACGTTTAGAACACATTTTCTGTACTTTAAGTGATAATACATGGAATATTTATAAGCTATATTTATGAGAACATTTATAGCATATATATATATGTGTGTGTGTGTGTGTGTGTGTGTGTGTGTGATTTTATATGTATCCTATAATTCTGCAATTAATCAAGGCAACATTCATCACGGCTGTTCATCACGGTTGTGATTTATTTTCCACATAACCTCTTAAACCAAGCCCAGATATGCAAAGTCAGGTTCCTTTAGCATACCAGCCATGTCCAATGAAGCCCGATATTCATACACATTTCCCCCAGTGGTCTGCTGGCCTAGGTCATCCATTATTCTGAGTGTATTGGGGAGATAAAGAGTCGGTAAACAGGCTCCTTCTTAGGAAGAAGCACCAACATCCGTTCTCGTTGTAATTGTGATTAATTATACCACGGAGTGCACAGCACAAACAATGCGCAAACAGCCGGACTAGAGTGCGACGGAGAGAGAGAGAGGGAGGAAGACAAGAGAAAAGGTGGACGCATATTTATAAGGATCATAGACACTGTGTAACTACCACAGGGGCCCAAGGTTAATGGTTGAGACGGGTAGAGAGAGAGAGACTCAGCCATAAGCTCACTGGAGACAACAGACTGTTGACTGAACAAAGCAGGAGATGAAGAGTGGGAGGGAAGATTAGATAACCGCTCACTCCTGGAAGGAGAGAGACAGGAGGAGTGAAACAAATAGTAAGACAAGTGTGCTCACAGAGCCAGAGAGACAGACAGCAAGAGAGAGAGAGACAGAGAGAGAGACAGAGAGGAAGAGAGGAGTGAATCTACTAGTAAAGCAGATACTGGCACAAGTGTGCTTACATAGAACAAGAGAGATAAAGAAAGAGAGAAAGAGAGAGAGGACTGATTCTATTAAAACAGATTATGACACAAGTGTGTTAAGAGAGAGAGAGAGAGAGAGAGAGAGAGAGAGAGAGAGAGAGAGAGAGAGAGAGAAGGGTGAGGGAAAGGGGAAATCTCCCATCGAGTTTGTTCTCTGGGCCTCATTCCAAGCACCCAGGTTGCAGCTAACTCACATGTGTTCCGCCATGTTCATGCCTGCCATGCTGCCAAGGCCCTGGCACCCCGGCATCGCCCTGGTACCACGCCGCGCGGCAGAGGCCTCCGAAAGCATCCGCGCCACTGCCACTCGCCTGCCATGCTGGAGCAAGGAGCACAGATGGGCAGGAGGTGGCATCCTGGCACCCACAGCAGGAGGGGTGGGCACAGCTTCACCTCCATCTGAGACGGGCACCTGTGAAGGTAGAAAGTGTACAGTGTGTGTGTCGCTGTGTGTGTGTGTGTGTGTATGCTTGTGTGTTTGAAAAAGACAGTTTCCAAGTTCCTGTGAAAAATTATATTTATCTACAATCTCCCCCCACACACACATCGTTCTCTCTCTCTCTCTCACTCACTCTCTATCTATCTATCTATCTCTCTCTCTCCATCTCTCTCTCTCTCTCTCACTCCTGCACTCTCTCTGTCTTCAGTCTGTCTCTAACTGGTCCCTGTGTTGTCTGGTCTCGCATCGCTTACCTCACTTGTTAAATCCCAGCGCCATTCCCGTTTCGTGTTTTTCAGCGGGCCACTGTCCTGGGGTCAGCCTGCACTTGCACCATCTGCCACCCTGCCGTTCGCACGAGGCTTTGGCAACCACTGATCTAGAATCAGTTTGATTTCGCCGGCTCCAGGCGTCTGCCTCTGCACCGGCTGCCCCGTGAGGCTGTAGACGGCCGGTCGTTTAGCCGTTGGCCCATTGGCGGCGCTTTGAAGAAGCTCATCAATCCCAACAGGAGTGCAGTCACGTGCTGGGCCTCATGCAGGCAAGTGCCATTTTACCACTCGCCTCCGACTGCCACTGTGTGGGATTATCGACCGCCTCACACATAAACAAGCATGCAACCACACACACACACCATGCACACACTTACACACACACAGTCACACATACACTCTCTCTCGCCCGCTCTCATACATGCGCACACACACACACACACACACACACACACACACACACATATACAGTATTCTCAAACATGCTAGCACAGACACAGACACAATCAAAGGCTCTGGAACAGCTCCAGACATAGACGACAGCAGCACAACATCCGTCTCCGCTGGTGAGAGGGATCATTTATTGACAGAGTCCTGCTGTGGCTTCAGCTTGCTGTTTGATCCATGTTTGAACAAGCCCAAACATATATCTCCTAGTGCACGGTGTTATCAGTGCTGCTCGCACTGTGGATGAACTCAATAAAAGCCTCCACAAATCACCACATCTGCAGGGTCCCGGCACTCAATACTATTTTCACCTGTAATGTGTGTATGTGTGTGTGTGAGAGACTAAGTGTGTGTGAGTGTGTGTGTGTGTGTGTGTGTGTGTGTGTGTGTGTGTGTGTGTGTGTGTGTGTTTCTATATTTTTTGTATGGGTGCGGGCATGGTGGAGGGACCAGAAACGAGAGGGTGCATGTTGTTGTGTGTTTCATCTAATTTAGCTCAGTTGGAGAGATTACTGACATTATGGGTCCTGTTTGTGTGTGTGTGTGTGTGTGTGTGTATGTGTGTGTGTGTGTGTGTGTGTGTGTGTGTGTGTGTTTTCCTCTGCATTAGGCTTGTGTTGAGTCATTGCCAGAGTGTGATTATGTGTGGGGTACCACAGGTCACTGAGTGTTACTCCCCGCCCAGCAACAGCCGTCTCAGATAATCACACATTCAGAGAGTTGACAGACATCCCCATCCCCATATTAACACATCACGGCTGAGCAATCTCACTTTAATTCCTGTGTGAGGGACAGGAGGACTCATCAATTGAGGAGGTGTTAAAGCAGCTGTTTAGAATATAGAGTATAGTCATGGCCCTTACAGCTCATTAAAAATGCTTAATTTCTTGAGAAAATCGAAAGCAATTTAAGCATTAATTGTTTATTTTATTCTAAAATGGCCTGGGCAAATGTATTGGTACTAATTAAAAAATAGATGATAATTGTATTATAAGTATGTTTCTTCAACATAAATTTTATTTCTTCATAAAATTCTTCAACAGAAGGCCTGCCTCGAATGCAGGCTTGCCCAAAAAAAGGCCTGTGGTTTGCGCAGCCTACAGTAAGTAGGTCAGTGAGTTAGGAGTCCTCTTTTAAGCTGTCTCAGAGGTGAAAAGTTGTGTTCGTTGGGGGCAGGGCCGGATTAACAATTCATAGACCCTTGGGAACAAATGTCTGATGGCCCCCCCTGACCCCCAGCCAACGTGAATCGGGCGGTCAGTTAATAGGCCTATCTGTGAGGCCAAGCCTCACCAAGTAGCCCGTTTGTTTACAACTAACATTACATTTAATTAAACTGCTTATAGGCTATGCCGAAATAGTTTCAACATTTTGAATATCAGTGTCGAGTGAATTAGGAAATGCCTTATGGCTGAAAGCTGCTTGGGATCCCCCCTGTCAAGCAATAACCATACAAAAAGTTAAAAACAGATGACATGATGCGCGTCACTGACATAATGCGCAAATAATATAGCCTAGATATTCCAATATATTCGAATACCTGTGTTTATTTTAGAGGGGCTATTCGAACGTAATTTTTGAGCAATTTTGACAGCCCTAGTCCACTGTAGGCTACGCCAATCGTCTATTAACACCTTCCACCTAACCCCGGTGAGTGGGGGTCGCTATAATGCGTGTGAAATAGCACCATTGAGTAGCCTATGCGAAATAGCCTTAAAATCGTTCCGGTGTTGTGTGCCTTCTGGTTTCTCCACCTACTGGTTTCCTTGCGCGTGCATGCGCTGCAGCAGTTGTCAGACATTCACAAACAAGTTGTTTTAGGCGGTTTGAAGTCGCTTTTCATACGCCATGAGCGCTCGGCTACATTACAGCCACTCGGACAAAAGACATGTAAAAAAATATATGTTTTGAAAACTAGCATTAAACTGGATTCGATCCCGCAAAAGCAACACACGCATGACTCTCTCCATCCTGATTCCCTACTCTTTGAGCCAACTAATATGTTACGCGAATCAATTAACTATTGTAGGCTACCATTAATTAATAACGTAGGCAACACCCAGGTAACATGTTGTCCAGGCTATCTGAAACAAGGGGTTGCCTCTCATCTACAACAACTGGTTACCTTGGGCTGCTACAGTCGTCAGTGCACTGTGCACAGTAGGCCTATGCTACTCTTTGTGGTTGATCAACTAAAAATAAAAGATGTATTTGGTGATGACGTTATTGTAGGCCTAGTAGACCTAAATTCTGAGAAATTAAATGGTACGAGAAACGATCTACATAGCGCACAGTGTTGCGCGGTCTGCCTGAAATTAAGCGGTTATGAGTCAAACAAAATATTTTAATGATATTTGGGTCATTTGCGGGCGGGTCAGTTAAAATTAATTAAATATATATTTTCTACAAATAGGCCTACTTAAAATATCACGAGAAGGCTAGCATCAATACAGTAAAGCATCAATACAGTAAAGTCAACAGTAAAGAAGCTGAAGACTCGAATTAAAATAATAAAGACACCCCTTCAGGAAAAGCGATATAGCCTATGGGAAATATTGGGAAAAGTTCTTAAAGAAGATGACAGTAGTACAAGTTATGGTCTATGTAGGCCTACTTCTTGCAAAGCCATTTAAAAGTATGACAGCCAAAACGGACAGCCTGCAAGAATAAATGTTATGGCCGACTACACAGCCATATCTACCGGTATGCAAAAAAGTTACCTTAGTTCATTGTGTTTGTGACTTTAAACAGTGGATGTGCTTTAGTAAATGTGCTTTGTGCTTGATTCATCATTATAAACCAGTTCTTACGCTAACGTTTTGACCAGCAATGTATCTATCTTGCCTATACCTTGCCTCACCATTTCTGTTTTCGAAAGAAAGATGTATGTCCATGGCCTTCAAATCTTATCCTAGTGTTCTAATCCTTGGTGGTTGCGTGCGTGCTTGCGCTCTTATTCTCATTCTCTCTCCTGCGCAAACATTATGTCCTGCATGCCTACTGCGTGTAGTTCTACTGCATAAAGTTTCGCAAATAAATTAGTTTGTTTTACAGAAATGGCCTACTGTCACACTGCATGCAGGCTATAACCAAAAGCACACATTTTGTAAATAAGCGGGTATGATCCAACAATCATAAAGCACCTGTGCGCGCGCGCGCTCTCTCCCCTGCGCATGAAGATGTCTGCGTGTTGTAGGCTAGATTTGCGTGAGTTCTTTCTATCTGCTTTACTTTTGTGAGTTGCGACCACCTAGGCTATGTTATAGACGTTCTATGAGGTACCAGTGTTTAGCTGTGTCACAAAACAATAAGCTTTGTCAGACTACTTTTAAAATGATATTCAGGCAGGCCCGAAGTGGGTAATCGGGAGAATCGGGAGAATTCCCGGTGGGCCGCTTCACTTTTGGGCCGGTCGAGGGAAAAATATTAACATTTGCCACGTTAATCTATCTTCTCTTAAAGTTGGCTACACACCTTCGCATCCTATGCCCAACACCGCAGCCTCTGCATGGGTTGTTTTCCCCTCCCAAGAAGAGTTAATTGGTTGGGTCCATATAGCCCGCCTTTTCTAAAAAGTTTTCTCAGATACCAGCTGGGCCGGCCCTACCGTAGTGATAAGCGTCAGGGAGGATGGATGGTAGAAAGAGGCCATGAGGGACTGGAAAGGCCAGGTAAAAAAGACTAAAAGTATTGGAGGAAAATGCTGCCAAATGTGCCAAGCTTCCAGATTTTTTTTTAAGAGGACAGAATAAGTGGCAACTGGTAAATTAGCCATGATTATAGCGCCATAGCCTAATTATTGGGCTAATACTTGATGTTGTAGCGTTGTCAACCTATTTGCAAGCAACATATTAAATTAATTGAAAGAATTTGCCTTTTGGTATCATCAAATATGGCGATTCATAGACTTTGCAAATATTATGCAAATATTGATAACAAAACTCAAGCTTGATCTGTGTATGCAGTAGCCTAGGCCTAAAAACAAAAGTAGCCTCTGAGCAGCAGATCAGCCAGTCCCCCACTGAAAATGATGAGCCTGAAATTAGCTATGACTACAGGGAGAAGTAGAACGGATAATAGAGTTAACCATATGAATTAAAATTATTTTATGTAAGAAAGAACAGTAGGCTATATGACAACAGTAGGCTACATGATCAACCTATATGCCTTGTTTGCTCAGAAGTGGGTGTAGTAAAGGAGCAAATCATCAAACAACAACATGATAGCTGACCCATGCAGAAAAAACATGTAAACAATAGTTCAATATGCCTCTTAGTGGAATTGTAGGATACATTTCAAATGCTTTATTTTTTCCTTCCTGTTTTTTGTTAACTTATCAACTTATCTTTGTGGAATAGTGGAATATTGTTAGCCTATAATAAAAACTACAGGATAGTAAAAGCTGAAATGTTGCCTTATTCATCCAAGTTCCACCACCACTAAAAAAGTAGGACAGTCTTGGGCCTGAAACTCCCGGGCTGAAAAGTGGCCCCACTCCGGCCCTGTATTCAGGGCTATATACATTTTAAACATTCGGGGCTGAAGACCCGACAAAGCCTTGCGTTAATTCTTCAGATGGGAAGTGTCAGGAATTTTCATACGAGAGACGCTCTCATTGTTGGTTAGTATATGGAGTAGGGAATTGACAGCAACATATCCAATCACATTATGAGAATTTAACATTAACTGCGATGTTTGATTTTAAATTAATATAAATTTAGCCGGGACTGTAAGCTGGCACACGTGGGTGCTCGATGTTTTCAGTGGGTGCCCGAGAGACGGAGCACCCACGGTAACGGCGCCTATGACAAGCGTATCTCGCGGTTGCATCCATTACAAACAAACATGCAATGTGAACATCTGGGATTGGGGAGAACACTAAATGCTCTTCTGAATAAGCACAAAGTTATGCCTTTAAATGAAAAACACTCTTTAATAATCAAAAAAATAAACGCTAATGAAGTAAACTTGTGACCATCAAAAATCGTTTATCGCCTGTAACTCCGTGATAACAGGACGTAACAGGAAGGCATTTGGCTGAGCAACGGAGGTTAATATGCTCTATATTTTGTCCAAATGATGTCTGTCTATCATCGTTGCACTCGGAGAAAACCAGAATGTTTAATTTGTCCTGCGTTTCTTCTACGGCTGCAAACGGGATTCACTCGCCGTTAACCAAATATTTCTTTATTAGGGCAGGGCAGGCATATTTCTGGTTATTAAATTATTTCTAAATCAGTCTGCTAAAGTCTGTAGTGAAGTCTGTGTAGGGTTTTCCAGCTCCATTTCTTTTTACGAGACACCCTGCTCACTTGAGACCTCTGCCGGTTGTTGCAGCGTCGTTGCAGCGTCACTGGAAAAATACAAATTAAAGTCGCGTGATGCCGCGTAATCCCACGCGCGGACCGCGTTGGAAGCTGGCCAAGTCGAAGCACTGCCCACTGTACATGCACACACACGACACGCACAAACACGCACACAAACACATGAACACACATACACACACACATGCACCCATACAAACACACCTACATACACAAACACAAGTACACACACACACACACACACACACACACACACACACACACACACACACACACACACACACACATAAAAAACACATATACACAAAAACAACCACACACTCTGCACACACTCAATTACAAACACACAAAAAAGGAACAAAGTAGGAAATTAACACAATTTGACAACTTGACTTATTTTTGTGGAAAAAATGTGCTGGATTGGGCGGCGGTCATATTTTGTACCACTCTGCGGTACATCTAGTTATTATTATTACAGACCATGACGAGATCTACCCTGGGGCCGACTTATCTGATGACGTCCTCAATTCGATGGGGTTTCGTCTTGGATAGTAATCAGCTGACTAATTGATCCCAATCAATGAGTCTAAGCCTAAGCTAAGTCTTTTTTGTCTGAATGCACTATACATGCGATCTGATGAAGGCCTTGTAGGCCGAAACGTTATCGCCTATTAAACGTTTTTTCAGTGCGGCACCTTCCGTGTGCGGCACCTTCCTTCTCCTTCTCTGACAGTAATTGTCATGATGGACAGACATTTAAAAGATACAGTAGCATAATGCTACATGCCAGACTGTCAAAACATAAGACATTTCCCAAAGCAGTTGTGACATTTGGGTGTTGACATGTCTGAACAAGTCTAATGTTAGTCTAAGCCTTCAACTTCAGCACAGGCTGCAAGAAAATCCCTATAATAATAACTGAGCATAATGTCAACAAAAGCAACACCAAAAGTTGTTTCCCCAAAAGCGTCTTCTCTGGTCCTGTCTTACGAGCCCTAACCCCCTCTGCTCTTGTAGGAGAGGGTGATGTTGGCGGAGCAGCCGTCCTCGGTGACCTTGGAGCACGCCGAAGCCCGAGCATGGGCCCTCGGCGTGCGTTTCCTTTCACTGTCGATGACTTTCAGCGAGCGCAGATCAATACCCAGCTGGCACCGGCTCCACAGCCAGCCGTGGCGGCGGCCGCTAACTGCATCGTTAATGAGGGAAAATGTGTGTAATTACCGAGAGGGGTTGAAGGGACAGTGTGCGGGTGTGTGTGTGTGTGAGTGTGTGTGGGTTGTGGGGAGGGATGTAGGGAGGGCAGAAAGATGTTTTTTTATCTGCTTGGGGGTGTAGTTGGGCAAGCTGGGCATCTTGCAGAAAGCCACACATGCTGGCAACATGCCGATATGACACAAGATAGAGAGATAGAGATGTGGCTCTCAGGAAAAAAAGAAAAGTTTTGGGGAATGAGAAAAGTTGTGTGTATCCTGTAGCAAGGACATTATACTGCTGGCTGTGTGTAAAGAGGGTTGATGCTGTGTTTGGAAAGCATCTGTGAGTGGGAGGGCTGATCGTGCTCACAGAATCGTGCAACTGAAGGTAAACACACATAATCGCGCAAAGCCACATGCATACAAAACCCACATGAAACACATGTGCACAAACAAAGGCAGAGACTTAGCAACACCACATTCTCATGGGACTAAATAAGCACACACACACACACACACACACACACACATTCAAACAATATTTGATTGTCTGTTTTACCCACACAAACCTGCCTTGCATGCATTTTAGGGGAGCAGCAGAAAAGTGTTGAGAAACACATGTGGGCCAAATCGCCCCCCCCCCAACCCCCAATACAGACACACACAAACACACACACAGACACACACACACACACACAGAGAGAGAGAGAGACACGCATACACACATAATATCCCCCCACCCCATATCGACCAGGTCAGGAGATGAGAGCGGGCTACGAAAAGCATACAAAACAGCCTGAACTTTGCCTGACCCAGCGGCGTCCACGCAAAGGGAAATGATCCAGGTCGATCAACCGGCGGGAGGCTGGCCTTTAGCGTAGCCAGCTGATGAGCCCGCCGTGCCGCGCGCCGCCTCTGGGGTGAGAACATAAAGGTGCTCCCATTCATTAAGTCACATTAGCTCAGCCAGGCCCAGGGAAAGGATGCCTTTAAGAGAAAATGCCAGAGAAACCAAACGCTTCATCTCGATGTGTCCGTAATAGTGCACCAAAAAATTGTGCGTTCAATAGGCACCTAAGTGAAACGACTATAGATTGGTGAGCTCAGCTGAAGTGAGAGAAAGCGATGTTTCTTAACCATTAACTTTTACCACTGTCCACTCGCAGTGAATCCTGGAGTAATTCACAGGGGAAGGAGCCTGCGTGACCCTTGGTCCAATTTGCTTAATGGTATTCGTGTGCTGATGACTATCTCTGAGCTGCTGGGCTGTCTCTGCTCAGCTTATTGAGTTGCCCGACATGTGCTCAGTCCTGAGTCCTGTGCAGAAAATGCTACAGACTGCTCGAGAGCTTCAGAGAGATGCCTACAGTTCATCATGTACTGTATATGTTGGAAAGATTACATTCGCATCACTAAAAACCAGGGGAGAGCTTAGATGACCCAGATAACTCATGTTAATAAGACAATACTTGGGTGGGATCATACATGCCTCATGCATGAGGATGAGACAGCCCTGGTTGGTGAGTTGTGCATCAAGAAACAAAGCGGGACTAGTGCCTTCAAATAACTTGAAATAAACTAACACTTCACTTGAGCCATAACATAACATAACCCCTCATGCCAAGGATGCCATATCCTGACATTTGTAGTCATCATGACAATCCTCATGATAATTCTTACTTATTTTGGTATGCCTTATCAAACTATGCTACATGTCTAGAAGCCATAGTATCGTACAATAATGACATGGTACATTTCTATCATTTTCACCAACAGCTTGAAAGGATATGTCACTTGCCACTGTATGCGTGATATGGTTATTATGCCAATCTCATAACTGATCTCAGAACCTGGTATAGCATAGGGCAGGACTCCAGAGAAGTGCTGATGCTCCACTATCAGGGGTAGACAACATCAAATGCCAGCCCTGCTGTGCAGAGAAGGATAAGGAGAAAGGGTGTGTTTAAATCCTATTCCAGCACCTTTAGGTGTGTAATAAAGCGGGCATCCAGTGGAAAAGCTGTCAGAGCGTACACATGCTTTCCCCCAGCCGCCTTCATTCACCCACCAGTAGGTCTGCCCTGCAGCATCCCTTTGAAGGATTTATTCTCCTCTCTGATCCTCTGTTGTGGCGAGAGAGCTGTCCTATTGAGGTATTGATTCAACAAAAACAGGATTTTCATTTGGATTGTCAAGTGTCAAGGAAATTAGAGTGCCTTTGTTCACGCATTATATCTTTCAGTAACTCCAACTTAATTACAACGTTAATAGACGATGCGTGGCAACAATGCCCACTGTTAAATCATCACAGTTTTTGTATTCTTCAGTACATCAAAGAATCAGAATTAAGAGGAACAAGCCAACAATGGTTAAGGTAAAGGAGTTACAAAAGAACAGGGGTGGGTGTAAGCATTAGAGGAAATAGCACACACACACACACACACACACACACACACACACACTTCTGCCGCGCTGTCATTACAGCCCAATGATACTGAAAATGGGAGGACTGAACCACTCATCTCACACAGACTATGCTGATGTGTGGAAAGGGAAAGCCCCCAGGTCAGAATCCTTTTTCTCAAAAAGGAAGAGGAAGGAGAGCAGAGAGAGAGGAAGGTGCAATTTTCCTCACCAGACAGAGTGATATTGATTTTCAAGAGATATTTCCTACATCACAAAACTGTGTTACTTATAATAGAAGCTCCTTCAGAGCATCACTTCAATTGAATACCTTCAGGTGATTTGTGTTGTCTCCTTATTAGAACTGGGGGGGGGGGGGGGGGGGGTAAGAAAGAGAGGGAGGGATTTGTTGATACAGTAGAAGGCTGGCACAAATGCATCAAACAGGTATGATTTCACACCTCTTAGCCAAATTAGCACAAGACAGCCAATGGAGAAAATCCACTGGCACGCCTGTAATAGGTTATTTTATTAACTGTCATTATAGGCTAATGAGAGCAATGCCTGTAAATGTCACATTAGAGATTTCAAAGAGAGAAACAAGAAGAACAAGGTAGAGGAGGTTAATTAAGAGCTTGTTAAGACTGGAAGAGCCGCGTCCTTTGTGGCAGCATCACATGGGAGAGGTTCAAGGCAGAAGACCTATAAAGTAAGATAACAACATCTGGCATCTGCATGTGGAGGGATAAAATGCTTCTGACACAACAGGGTGAAGTGCAAAAAATGCACAGCTAAAATCTCACGTGTGTGCGCCTACTGGAGGATGAATGGGTAATAAGTGGAAGCCATAGCCTACAATTGTTGGTGCCCCAAGAGAAAGTGGTGCCATTGTCAACCTTTGAAATGTTTTGCTTGTATAGGCTACTGCAAGCCAAGTTAAAGCCACACATTGGTTAAGGGATAATGGCCGCCGAGGTGTCCCAATACGGAAATAATGTACGAGGCAAAGAACTCCTTCGCTGAGTCCATTAATTCCGTATATCAGGACACCTCGAAGACCGTTATCCCGCTTATCCCCGAGTTGCCACTGTGTATATAGGCAGGGTTGGGTAGTAACGGATTACATGTAATCTGGATTACGTAATCAGATTACAAAAATCAAGTAACTATAATCAACCAAGATTACAATAAAAAAATTGTGTAATCAGATTACAGTTACATTGTTGGGGATTACCTGATTACATTTTATCATGCAAACAATGCAACTTCTTATGATAGCCTAGCAATCTTTTAATTCGCCAAGCTTCGGGCTTGCCGGTTCGATCCTCGACCAGTAGAAAAAATGTGGGCGGGGGAAGTGGTTGAGCACTGCTCTCCCATGCCCACATCCACGGCTGAAGTCCTCTTGAGCACCTAACCCCTCACTGCTCCCCAAGCGCCGATGTAGCAGACAGCTCACTGCTCCGGGTTGGTGTGTGCTTCACCTCACTGTGTGCTCATTGTGTGCTCTGTGTGTTCACTAATTCACGGATTGGGAGACCAAATTTCCCTCACGGGATCAAAAGAGTATCTATACTTACTTACTCACTAACTTATTTACTATTGGGGCAGGTCTCTCGGCACACTGCCTGATATTTTCCTCCTAATCTTAATGTAGCCTCTTGTTTTAGTGTTACCGTTTACTTTGAGAAAGTCACCAGGTCCCCCTGGTTGAAATGGACATGGTGTCATTCAATCTCAGGCCATGTCCCTGGGTCAAAAAAAATCCAAAAATCCAAAATTCCTTGTCCAGGTGTGCCCTTATAAAGGTTAAGTTGAGTTGTGCATGTTTGGAGAATAGTAATCCATGGTCACATCCATGATGACTAAGTGATACATTTTGGGATGGGGTGAAAATTTCAACCACCAAAACACCACCCCCAAAGTGGAGAATAGCTATAGAAATGTATTAGTTTTGGGTGTTTTTCAGACAATGGGACATGGTGACCTCAAAGTAAATGGTAACACTAAAACAAGGGGCTACATTAAGATTTTTGGAGGAAAAGATCAGTTAATTCACACAGGAATGCTTTACTCAGAGCAAAGAGATTTCTTAGATGTAATGAAATAATAAAGATAAAAATAGAATGGGAATTCTTTCATCAATTCAGTGGTGGTGTCTTTTACTTAAGGGACATATTTATTTAAGTAATCTAAAAGTAATCCTAAAGTAATCAGATTACGTTACATGTTTTTGGTAATCCAACTGATTACGTTACTGATTACAAAAATTGCCATGTAATTTGTAGTCAGTAATGGATTACAAGTAATCTGACCCAACCCTGTATATAGACAATAGTCATGCCTTTATAGCAGTCAAAGGAAACAAACAAGCAGTTCAGTTTAAAAAGAAGCTGACTTGTTCAGTTTGTTGTACTACTTTCTTTGTTCCTGACAGTGATAACGGTGGGCAGTTAGCTTGTTTACAGTTGATACCATTGTTACGAAGCCTGCTTCCAGGCTCAACCGCCATTACCATTCAAAAGAGCATTAATATGGAACGGTGACACTTTTTTTTACCAGATCTACTTCATAGGTGTCCCATTATACATAATAATAAACGGCTCTTCATAATGCTGCTGAATGCCCCATTCACTTTAATGGGCCTTCGGTGGTCTGATGTTTCTTAATAACAGACAGTTGCGTATAACAGACCGCTGTCAAGGAAAATGGGTATTGTGCTTCTTATTCATGTCTTTCATATCACTCCGCTGTGCGTCAGGGTCCGGTTCGCCCTGTCGGGACCTATTTCCCGATGACTGGCATTCTATACATTATCCCTTACTTAATGGCCACTCTGCCAGCCAATCAGAAAAGAGTATTTATTCTCTCTTTGTGATGCAAGGAAGCTGCAGGTTAGCTGGTGTAATCCACTTCCAGTGAATTTATGCTAAGATAGGCTAACAGTGTCAGAGCAGGTATCTAACTCATAAACAGCAAATAAGGTAATTTCCACCAATTGGCAGTTGCTTCCAGGGATCCCACATGTTCCCTATCCCTATGTTGAGTCACTTTGGTTTTACCCTACTGGCTTGTGTGTTTGGGGAGACATATGCTTGTGGAAAAACGTGTTTGGTTTGGTGCGGTGGATAGGGTGGTCTAAGTATTTTTCAAATGAATAATATGTAACATGCAAACCCACACCTGGCGTTAAACGAAGCTGAAACTCTTAAATTCTGACGCCAACCCACCATAGAGGAAATTCACTTTCCCAACCATTAAGCATATACACATTATCAAGTAATGAGGTCAGTGAACCCAGGTGTCATACGCACACAGACACACTCTCTCTTTCTCTAAAACACACACACACACACACACACACACACATGCACGCACGCACACACACACACTTCCATGACACAAACCTTTGGTGTGCACTTTGTGCACTCCTTGTTTACCTTGCCTCCACAGTGAGAGAGTTGAGCTGATGTGTTTATTCAGACAAACTGATTTCCCCTGATGCAGGATTGCTGGCTTTAAGTTAATTGAATATCCTGTTAATCCACTCTGCCTCTCTCTCTCTCCTGTGTGGTGAGCATGTGCGTCCCCCGACACCTCTGTGTGTGGGTGCTCGGTGGAAAAGTTGCGGCTGGTTATGAGAGTGGGGAAGTGGAGGAGACATTATGTAGTGGACATTGTCATAATTCAAACTTAACCGTGCAGTGTAGCAAAACGTAACTGAACAGAGGCAGCTACAGCTCTATTTTTAGAATATCTTTTTCTTATTAACCCTCATTAACTAGATTTATTCATGGCAAAGTGACAAAGCATGCCAATCTGAATGTTTTCTAACATTTACTTAATTTTTAGCTAGAACTGATGTGTTAGCCACAGAGTTTTTTTTTTTTTAAGGCAGCTGTAGCGGTCATTTGTGCCAAGCGTAAATGTATATACACAAATATAAACTTTACTTTAATCTAGTACATCCATATCAGCTAAAAGTATAGTCTGCATCAGGTGAGTTCTATGTAGCTGTCATATGTTGAGGAAAGCTGTCACTCATCAGAGACTCTAGAGAATGGGTTTCTTCATAATATCTTTCTTTGGCACTGTTACATTTGACTTGGCTCGTGTGTATGTGTGTGTGTGCAGTCAGGTAAATGTAGCCACCCAATATGCTGTTAGATGCCTCAGTTGATACAGATCTTAGATGCTGGCTCAATGTTTGGACTGACAACGACACCTACAGTCAGAACGTCAACATAAAACGAGTTGATGCTCGTCTCACCTCTCCCCGGTCTTCCTCCTCCTTAGCCCTTTCCTCTCCTTCCTTCTTTCTCTGTCTCCTCTCTCTCTCTCTCTAGCTCTCTCTTTCTCACTCTCTCTCTCTCTCTCTCTCTCTCTCTCTCTCTCTCTCTCTCTCTCTCTCTCTCCGTTGACTTCCTTCCATGTATCTCCCTCTCCTCCTGCTCTGCCTCCCTTCTTAATTCATAATTGAAATTGCGGTGCATAACTCAGTGGGCGTGCCAAATGGAGGAAAAAAGTCAAATCTGCTCTGGTGTTTTCCTCGGATATTTGGAGTTAATTATTTAAAGACGACTCATTCCAACCCCACCCCGCCACCATACACATACACACACACACGCACACACACACACGCACACACACACACATACACACACACACACACGCACACACACACACACACACACACACGCACACACACACACATACACACACACACACACACACGCACACACACACACACACACACGCACACACACACACACACACACACGCACACACACACACACCTTCTCCGCTCCCCTCCCTCTCCCGCCGTTCCTACCCTGCAGAGCAAAGCAAAGCAGAGCACGTCACTCTCTCCCCCTGGCACAGCCCTTGCTGTGGGCACTGACACCCCAAAAGCACCCGGCTTGCTCAGAGCCCACTCAGCACGGTGCACGCCGATGAAAAATACATCAGTCGCTAGGGGGGAGGCAACTGTGTAAAATATTAAGGCCATTGACAGTTCTTATATGTCACGTCCCTGTTGGAAGGGGGCAGGGGAGCGGAGGCAAAGGCTTTGGTTTTTTAGGGAAACACGTCGGCATGAATAATGCAAAGCCATCTGTCAGAAGTCGACTACAGCAACATGAGCAAAAACGCCTCTGAAAAGGCGAGTAAACACGGAAAACACCGAGACATGCGACGAGAGCCCGTGTGCCTTGCTTGTCAGGAGTTTTCCGGAAGGATCAGGCTCGAGCAGATAAATCCTGGGACAAGAAGAAGATTCCATCACGCACAAGTGGAGCTGTTATGGAGCCCTGAAATGAAGTGGTGTGCGGAAAGGAGTGGTAATGCGGAGGAGTGGCTGAAACTCCGAAATGGCAGGCCCAAACCGACGAGTGCACTTTAGGCCAGAGCTCTTAAATTTTTGTCAACGACGCCAAAATACAGCTGCACACTCGTTCCCCAATGGTGCGAAGCGGCACTTAACAACAAATCCATCAGAGAGCGGGCTGCAGTGCAACTTAGCATAGCACCAAGAGGACACTTTCCTCTCTTCTCACTTATTTATTTCATTCGCCTGTTTGGTTAAGGGCCATGAACACATTAGTTCACCAACAGTTCTAGCAGATCTCCTGGGGTCGTATTCACAAAGCATGTTAAGCCAAAATTGTCTCTTAGGTTATCCTTTTAGGGGCAAACTCCCCTAAAAAAGGGGTGTGTGAGTCTTACCTTTGGGACTCATCATTTGTAATTGATTAAGAGTAACTGTCAAAGCCCTCAGCGCTAAAACTAGCACCTATCTCTTGGGGAACTAGGAGGTAGTCTAGACCAGTGTTTCCCAAAGTCTGGGTCGCGACCCACGGTTGGGTCGCAGGAGATTTCATTTGGGTCGCCAGCACAATTTACTGTATGTTGTGTTATAGGCCTAACTGATACCATTTGTCATTTGAGACCAGGAAAGCTGTGTTCTGTGGGGCGCCTGCCATGTAACTCGCAGTTGCAAACTACAAGGGACATGAATCCGCCTATTTGCACAAACATTAACAGATACCAGCTCCTCAACTTTACCGATTCAAATCTAGTGACCGTGCTGTCAACTAAAACAGACATCCATAGACCGGACATAAGGCTGTTCAATTTGCATGTAGATTTTTTTGATTGTAGATTGAATCTTTAAAGTTAATAGCATCCTCCTCACATTCTCATTTCTGATTTAAAATGCACAACAGTACATTATATTAGGCTACAATTTAAATGGACATTTTAAACACTATTCCTCTCGTTTTCTACCTCGCTAACTCCAAAGTAAAGGCGCATTCTTCCGGCTATTGCGCAAAAGCCTCTTGTTCTGATATAACGACTATACAATATAATTTAATACAACAATACAATACAACGACTTGAGTTATTTGCTGTTTACATCGGAATTGACGTCCACAGTGTTATGGACCCATTTGTCTGCAACGCAACGTAAACTACAACATTTTTTTTAGAAATACAGGACGGGCTTACTATGCTGACGAATGAAGACTGCGTAACATGCGAGAATTTCCCCAAACTCTCGGATGCACATTTCATGTAAAACACATCTTTTCAGTAGTCATTTCCAACTTTTCATGCTGATGGTGCTCAAAATGCTATGTCTATCTATCTAGATCCTATAGCAATGTATGGTTGGGGAAGGCATAGAAAAGTTGGAGAACCTGTGGCCTAAAACAATATTGGTGGTTGCAGGGTAGATTTGAAGTGAAATGGGTCGCGATGGTCTGTCATTTTTAAAAAGTGGGTCCCCAGAAAAAAAGTTTGGGAAACACTGGTCTAGACTCTAGAGGACCCCTTACACAAATCTGCAGTAACAGCAACCATGCAACATAAACAATCTATTTATTTCCAAAATTAAATTAAATGTAACCATATAGGCAAGTCTCAATGCCTCTGGGCAGCTATTTCCAACAAGTAACTAAATAGTGATAATGCATCTGTGTTTGAAAGTAGTATGGAGTCAAGTTCAATTCACTGTGGACATCCATCATCATTAGCCTATTTATTTTGCATGTATGCTAAATATGTCTGCTACTTAATTTGAGGTGAATGATTAGAGTCTGTGGCAAATCTCCTCTGCTGTTTGTTGACCTTTGGTTTCACTACCCCACCGGAGCTCACATGGATTAGCCATGCCAGTGGCCAGACACAGCAGGGCTTTGCTCACTGTACTGGTAAAGAAAAATACATTCCTCTTCTCTTCCCCGTCATCTAGCCTGACTGAGCACAGATAAAGTGCTGACAGTTGCCACGTAGGGTTAACTTAGGCATCAACACTGTTTTCACCATGATGACGTCAGGCTCACTACACAGTCACCTTCTGATGTGCGTCTCACTCATCGGAGCTCGGGTTATTCTCCAGAAAGCTGGCTAAATTTAATAAGTGCTGAGCGAGCGTGCCGTTCATGCAGACACTGACGATTTGATGTGATTGAACTGTGAAATAACGTAATGTGCCGATAATCGGTTCACATGGCTTATTAAAACACCTCTGCAGCACAGTTAAAAGCTTCTCCTCCCCAAGCAACATGCATTCTCAGACACACGATTAGTGTGCCAACCAGCAGCACTGACAGCATTTAGTCAACAGGAAGGCTTGGGACCATGTAAAACATGTCTCTCACTCACTCACTCACTCAAACACACACACACACAAACACAAACACATATTCCCAATGACAGAATACAGAATGAGCCAGATTGATGGTAATGGCATCTGCTGAAGCATCCACATTGTCTCAGCAGTCAGCTGGTGAAGTGCCAGGCATCCGAACTGCTGCGTACATGCCTCTTGTTCTACACAGCGTGACATCCAAAGGCCTGATCTCTCTCTCTCTCTCTCTCTCTCTCTCTCTCTCTCTCTCTTCCTCTCTCTCTTCCTCTCTCTCTTCATGGCCGTGCATATAACACAGAGGCAGTGGGGAAGCTCTAAGCTGAGGGCACTTTCATATTTGTCCTGTTGTGAGCTGAATCCATCTAATCTGCCACATCCCAGAAGGGCGCCGCTGTGCTCTGTTGTTCTCTTGCCGGCTGCTGGAATTACCACGTCGCACGAGCACACAGGGGCACCCCTGCCAAGCGCTCCGAGTCATTTTCTACGTTGCTGCCCATTGTTGATGAAACTACAGTCGCCAAATCTTTGTTCCTTCATATGTGTCCATTTAATGGTCGCACTTAACCTTCCCGCTTGTCTTGCATGGCTAAGAACATTTAAGTCTTGTTATGTTTAGTTTATATCATCAGCGTTTCCGTTGTGTTCGTGTTCGATGGTTTGAGGATTGACAGAGAGAACCTGGACCCCCTCATCATGCGCACTGCCAGGCAGCGCCTCATTGTGTGGATAAGTCTCTATGATGTTGTATCCCTCTCTGCTCTCTGGAGTGGCTGTGTGTAGTCTGTGCATATCTGCTATGGACAAAACATAATAGAGCAAATGTCAGCTGGAAATCGAGCTGCAAATCTGTTTTTTATTAACATTGTTCTTGTTTCTTCCCGGAGAGGAATAGCCTGGTCCAGTGCTAAAACATGCTTATTAAATGTATCCCTGTTGTTCTGCATATTCCAAACAACAGAGCACTCAGCTGCTTCAAAGTAACCAGAGTCCTTTGATTCTGCCAGGCTTGACCAGCTTTTGTTCTAAATATCAAACCTGCAATGTTTCTGGAAGTAACTTGGATTGCAGTTTCTTTTTCTTTTTTTTGGTAATAACAAAGCTAGAAATATCAACTGGGCTTGTTATAAGTTGAAGGAGTAAATCTATGGTCTGTTATGATTAAAACTCAATGATGGGAGAGATGATATTGCAGTCATGAGGAACAATTGTATCAAGATCAAAGAGGTTAAGATGAATTTCTGTCTTTCATTCATTTATTCATTCAATTAGTTTCACATTCTTTATAGCAAAAGCATTTTTCTGCAAAAAAGCCTTGATCTGATAGCTTAAAATCTTTTGCCACTCATCTTTCCAGGGGAGATCATGGTATCAAATGTTATAGAGAGACAGATCAAGATACTTTATCACAATTTATGTTTTTTGGAGAAAAATGGGTAGCCTGAAATAGAGTCTGGCAACTGTCGATTGGGAAACATTTGCAACACTTGCATCACGACGGGCAGTTACTTTGAAATCATTGGTCCAGCATTACCAATCTCATTGATCAGAGATTCCTACTTCGCCTAAATTTAACAAACTGGCAATAAACAGCATCAACAGTCAGGAAACAATGTATGTGGGTCTACTTTTCCAACTGCATTTTTTGACGTTTCCTTTTGTTGCTACTTCTGTTTAAGTTTCGGTTTTGTCTTCGCACAACCTCAACGTCATCATTCTCAGCCACTCCCTCTGTTCTCTGATTGGACAGGTAAAGATTGGCCAGAGAAAACCCGCAAATATACCACACAATCAGATGACTTACTGAAGGAAAATGAAAATTGAGCGGAAGTAGGAGGGGGGAGCCAGGCTACAAATTGGGGTGGTTTCAGTCTAAATAAAGGAGTGTGTCGTGACTCATGAGACCTCACATCTGATTGCTAAAGGTTGACTGAGGTGGAGCTTATCTTAAGAGTTTCACTAAATTAACATTATCATGGTTGTTTTCTTACTGAATTTAATATATTTCAGATGCAGTATGTGTCTTTCAGAGCAGCTTCTGCTACCTTCAAGACTGACTATTACAGTATCTGATCTCAAGCAAGCGTATGCTGGACCAACTTGCCAGCAGACAGCAGAAAAAGCATGGTGCACACCTGAAATAAAGTCCATTTTCTCAAAAAGTGAAAAACATCAACATTTTCTCCAACTGGTCAGAACAATTTTTGAGGATCATGACAACGTATCCAAAATGTATGTATGACAAGAACATAGCCTACTTAACCTTTGACACAATTTGACACACAATGGGGGCAGCCGTGGCCTACTGGTTAGCGCTTCGGACTTGTAACCGGAGGGTTGCCGGTTCGAACCCTGACCAGTAGGCATGGCTGATTGTTGCAGGCAGCTCACTGCGCCGGGATTAGTGTGTGCTTCACCTCACTGTGTGTTCACTGTGTGCTGAGTGTGTTTCACTAATTCACGGATTGGGATAAATGCAGAGACCAAATTTCCCTCACAGGATCAAAAGAGTATATATACTTATACTTACAAGGTGACGTCACACATCACTCACATCTCCGCGCCAAGTTGTTTGTGGAAGCTGATTTGACAGCCACAGTAAATTTACTTTTGGTACAAGTTGATGTAAATGGCTTTTAGTTCCAAAAGTCTCAAAATACTCAGTAAAATGCACAGAAGGGACAATATATATTATTATATATTGTAACATGTGTTTCTGAACATTCGTTTTTCTGTTCTGGTATAAAGTGTGTTAGCATATAAAAATAAGACAGAAAGATCCATAATTGTGGGATTGGGAAAGCTTGCCTGTAAACAAAAATGTAAGCACTCTAAAAATGTGTTCATTGACTGTACACTCTTAAAATGAATGTGTTGTCTCTATCTTGACACAGAGGTGTGTTAAAGTTGTGTTGTTTTTAATACAAGTTGTGTTATTTTCATGTGGTGTTACACATGTGGTGTAAGAAATGAAACAAGGAAACAACACAAACTGCGTTGTCCCAATCTAGTCACAGAAATGTGTTAAAAACAATGCAAGTTGTGTTGTTTTCAACACATTCATTTTAAGAGTTTATATTGTGTAAAAGTGTAATGATAGCCAGCTGATACGATACCTATGCAGCCTTAAGAAACGGGAGAAAAGGGTTTTGAAAATGTGACTACTGATTTGACCAAAATATGTGAATGTAATATTAAAATCGGTACTGAATGCACCAGACAGCGACACAAGCTTTCCAGAAGCAGTTCCAATATTTTATCTGTGTACCCTGCACTGCCTGTGTGGTGCACAGACTGCACAGTAAACACAAGCCAGGGCTTCATTCTCATGGAAGGCAATGGAATTAACTGCTGGAGGTCTGCAACTACAAACTCAGACAGCTCTATATATGGCTCCAGCTTCTAAACGCAGACTTCATATTTAATTTAAGAGGCTTGATATGGGCCAGACTGGCTGCAGGGTGTGAGGAAGCCTGTCGGTGGTCCAACCATCTGGCCAGAATTGAGGCTTCAGCTGTTGTCAGAGACTTGCAGTCAATTTGGAGGGTGCGAAAAGCAGCGCCCATGCCAATCACCGTCCCCACATTAGCCGTCAGATTGTCCGCATGCCACGGTGAAGAGGAAAGGGAGGGTCAGTGCTGTGACAGTGGACTGAGTCACAGAAAACGCTGCTGCCACTTTCCGAGCCACCGGTGCAAGAGAGACCACTGGAGGCCATCAGCGGCCAATTAGCACTCAGAAGTCAGGCGTGAAATCCAACCCCATCTCATTTGGGAAGGGGAGTCGGGTTAAATGGCCGCTGGCTGACTCCTACGTGTACATGTTCGGAGAGCAGGAGAGAGCGGAGAGAGTTGTGTGCAAAGTATGTATTTAGTGTTTAACTGTGATGTTTAATGATTGACAGACGTTTAATTGATATCTTTTTGTGCTGCTGTTCTGTCCACATAGTCATAACAAGGGTGCTGACCAGGTGTAACGGGGTCAGCCCCGAGCAGGCGAGTAGTCATACCAGCGGTACTGTCCTGACGAGGTAAGGCTGTAAAAGTGTCTGTCCCACGTGGGTGAGATGGTCAGGACTGAATGATGGTCAGATGCAGGCAGATGAGCTGTTTTCAATTTGAATACTTTTTATTTTTTCTTGCAGGCCACTAGCAGGTTAACACAGATAAACAAACTTAGGACAAAACAAACAAAAGGTTTTAACAAAAAACAACTAAAAAAGGGATAATGCCCATGAATAACTAAGCCATGTTTCACCGTTTACAACATGTTCTCTCAATTCAGAGGCACCCCTGACTGAACCGCGCACCAATATAAAACACTGTTTGCAGACACAAACATGAGGCTCTGTGGCCCAAACGGATGGTAAGTGCTCGGTGTCTGGTGTAGCGGATCCACAGGTGAGAAGCCAGGGCAGAGGAGGATGCCTGACAGCTCTCTCTATCAGCCATGTCACCAAGACGAGACATGGACAAAACGGGTAACTTTAATAGCTCAGTTCACCCCTGTAGGAGGTGAACTTTCAATTCACTAGAATTGAGTGGAGATATGGTGTGTGTGTGTGTGTGTGTGTGAGAGAGAGAGAGAGAGAGAGAAAGAAACTAAACAAAGGGAATATCAATACCAATGTAATTTCGAGGTTCATACCCAAGAGCAAAGATTAGTCTAGATTATTAGATTATTATGCTTGCCTACTTCTCTCCAAACAACTCAATTTTTTAAAACCAAGAAAAATCTATCATCTCTGTTGCCTTTGAGACAGTGATTGAATGAAATGTAGCAATCACACTATATATTAACCCTTGTGTTACCCTCAAATCTTACCGACATGCTTTATCATTGTGGTCAATTTGACCCCAGCTAAATAAACCCTCAGACAATAGTTATAATTCATATTTATTACCCAGTTTTTTTGTGACCGGTTCTTAACAAGAGTGTAATAACCACCATCAAAAGCCCTACTAAACAATCCCACCCCCCCACACCCCTTTATGAACCTTGGAACCCTGGCTGGCAATATTGCCTATCCAGTGTCAGCAGCCCAAAGGCTTGCTGTTGCTTCCCGTTTTGACTGATACAGTCCTGCCAAAATTACTTATATGTAATATGTACTTGTGTATGTAATAATGATAATAACAGTATGTTCTCATACTATTACAATAATAATATCCATAATGTGTCAAATATTCATGTATCTTGTTTCATACAGCTGGGGTCAAACTGACCCCAAGGAACATCAATATACAAAATATTTGTACAGGACATCGAAAACATATTATTGTACAAATTTTATGCTAACTCTGTTGTACCCTTCAATTGAGGAAAAGTCATGAAACATGAAGCAAAAAAAAAAAGTGAACCATATATTTTATGATGTTAAACGTTGCTTGGGGTCAAATTGACCCCAAGGATAACAGGATAATGTTCGTGTTGGATTTTTTTCCAGTGACATTACAGGATAAACCTGTAACTGAAACTTAATTTCTTGTGGACTTTTTACAATGGACAAAATAATTGACCAGAGAGAGAAATGACACTGGTATGCCAATAAAACACTCAGATGTTCCCACGTTTAGGTCTCCGAAGAGTCTACCGTCAGCAGAAGCTGTTGACTTTAAGTTATTGGGAAGAAAGGGCATATTTACTTTGACCACTGCAGATCACAGAGGAGGAAAGATACACATTTAATTAAGAAAATAATCTTTATGTTCCTTTTTTGTCTTTGTTAAGTCGCTGCGAAGGGACTGTGAAGTTGTGGTCTGTCTGACTGAATCTGCTGTAAGCCTGTGATGTGACACCTCACATCACAGGCTTATGGTGGATTGTCTAAATTCACGTCAATTCTCCTGTCCATGTGACAAAAGTACAGGGTGCCCATAACACTGGTTTGAACTAGTAGCATGTATAAGGTCATGCCACTTCATAGGATTTGATGTGTGACCAGACATAGGTTCTGTGCAGCTGCAGTTGAAATTTCTGTAGCACTTGAGTTGAAATAGTGGCATTCCCATTACGGTAATTTATATGTAATGATATTGTGATAAATAGGTCTACTTGCTCATGCATGCATACAGTGTATAGCCTATTTGGTCAGAATGGTTATATAACACTGTAATTGAACTAATTGGCTGAAACTGAGCCATCCCTTTTTAACAATGAGGCTCGGCTGGACCGAAATCAATATTATGGATTGATGATTCCAAGTCACTCCACGACAATATTGAAATTTGCAAAGACCTTTGTGCATGTGGCTTGGCACGAGGTGCCCACCATTGCCCTTCTCAAAGTCATGAATTATGGATGCCTCACGGAGCGCCATCAAATAATAACAAACACACAAAGCTCCGTTAGCCAGGGAAAAGCAGGAGAGCTGTGAAATGCCAAAGCTGAATAATTCACACAGAGTCATTCACTGAGATTTTAGATTTTTTTTTTTAACTCCAAGAGGCAGTGGGACAAGGGGATGGGAACGATAGCACAGTGAAGAGTGCGCTTGGAAGTCGACTCCTCCGGATTCACCGTCAGTGTACTGAAATAACAGTAAATACTTAAGAATATCTGGCTGAGCGCGCTCCTCTCTTACATACGGAGAGAGACCCACTGAGTGTTTACACCAGAGTGACTCTGGGCCAACTGTTCACTATTCATGTTTATTTTTCACCAATTTTGTTTGTGTCTGGGGGCTAACAGAGGTCACCATGGATTGAGCATGAAGTTCCGTTTTTTTGGGGTGGGGGCTGTTTCAGCCCTTGTGCGCAGCCGAAGCAGGGTGTCTGTAGAAGGGGGCGGGCGGGTCAGCTGTGCAGGCCTGCTGAAGCCCATTGATCTCACACCAATTAGCATAGCGTCCATCTGGTGCCGGCTGCAAAAGCTGCTAGTCTGAGCCAAGTGCTGCGGCCTCACAGACATCCATCCACCCGCAAGCCCCGGCCACCACCACCCCCAAACACACACACACACACACATTACACAATTACACAAAAAAACACACATTCACAAACAAACACACATATTACTCAAAATACACACACACACACACACATAAAACTAAATACACACACACACACACATACATTACTCAAAATACACACACACACATATATCAAGCACACATTGGTCCAGCTCTCTAGTCACCCTGGGAAAAAAGCCTTAAGCAACAGCAGCAGCCAGCAAGTCCTGACAAGATAACGGATGGGCTCTCTCAATTGTTGCCCAAGAACACCAGACATTACGGGCTAATTCAATTTAGCAACTCCTCTCACACACAGCGACAGGAGGGGAGTGTGTGTGTGTGTGTGCTTGTATGTGTGTCTGTGAGTGTGTGTGTGCTTCTGTGCGTGTGTCTCTGTGTATGTGTGTACATGCTTGTGTGTGTGCTTGTGTGTGTGTGCTTGTATGTGTATCTGTGAGTGTGTGCCTCTGTGTGTGTGTCTCTGTGTATGTGTGTGTGTGCATCTGTGCGTGTGTCTCTGTGTATGTGTGTGCTTGTCCTTGTATGTGTGCATACTTGTGTGTGTGTGTGTGCGTGTGTGTGTTTGTGTATGCTTGTGTTTGTGTGTGTGTGATTGTGTGTGCATGCTTGTGTGTGTGTGATTTGTGTGTGCAAAGTCAGTGTGAAAAAAATGATGGTATGAGGTGAGGGGCTGTGGTGGGGTGTGGGGTGTAAGTGTTGCCAGGCTGGGTGTGTTTTTGTGAAGATGAAGGACTGTAGAGATAGGCACAGTCAGGCCGGCCCATTTGCCAAACCTCTAGTGGAAGGGCTAGCCGATGCACTTCTGCTGCTAACAGCTGGGGCAGAAAGGAGAAACAGAAGGCTGCACGCCCCCCCCTCCCCCCCCCCCCCCCTCACACACACCACCCAACAACACTCAAGTCTTCTCCCAACAGTCACCATTCTTACCCTCTCTCCTTTATACCCAAAGACCATCCCAGCAGCCCACAATCAATATTTAACTGTGTATCCATCACTGTCAAACAGCTAGGAATGAAGAGAGGCTTAGGGATGAGGCGACAAAAGTGAGGGGAGAAAAAGAAACAAATCAAAGCAAACAGAACTGAAGAAAACGGCCTGGCCCAACGCCTGGGGTACAGAGCTAGCAGGGCTAGAGCAAATCAAGTATGCACTAGGACTGCTATCATGGAAGAGTTGGGTAGCCACTCTGAGAAACACAGAGAAAAGGTAATAACTGAGAGGACATATGGGGAAATCAGGCCAAAAAGACATCATGCCTACCCACAAACGTCCACAATGTGATACAAATGGACAGTGATGCATAGTCGCCACTGTTATTCCAGATTTAATATTGGATTGTTATCATAGATATCTGACACACTGCTTCAGAAGGACATATCCTCGTCATGACCTCTCATGATAGACACAATATATGAGAATGTTTTACTGCATAAATGCTTGAATGTACAGCACGGCACAGTGAATAATAGAAGAGAAAGGAGAAGGTGTGAAGAAAGGGAACATTGAGGATCATTTGAGGCCCAACTATGAAGCAGTGAAGACTGTGGGGAAATGTTCTTATGAGTGGAGTCAGAGGGTGTAAAATTGCACTGGCTGCATGTCAGCGCTGTTCGGGCCGGGACGATAGAAACTGCAGCTGACGCCAACCGTCCTCTGGCACCTGAGGAGGGTCCAGGGAGGCTTGGTTAATTATTCAAATACATGAAGGAGAAAGACAGGAAATCCTTCTCTCTTACACACACACGCACAAACACACTCATAATGCACACTTTTAAACCTACAAACCACAGTGGGATATACACATGAAAGCTAATTGCACTGTCCTCTTTAAATAATGCTGATGTGCTATAAGCTTAACAGCTGATCCAGTGTTCTAAACCACACAGAACACACCGGAGGAAGTAGCTACAGTCCCAAATCTGAGAAAACAAGTCTTCTTTTTGTACGGATGATGCATAATGGATGTGCATGCACTTCAGGTCTTGTGCCTAAGGCTTCAACATATGAGCATAGTAAAGCAAAGTGGTCCCATGAAGAATTATGTTGGTAGAAGTGAAAGGTTTGTTTGCATGTTTCTGGGGTAGTATTGCAGCAGTGGCCTGGTTGCCACGGCATTCTCCATAGCTCTCTGTGCTGGGCTCACAATGTGCCTCTGAGGGCCAGCTCCCCACAGGCTTCTGGGAAGCACAACAACCCAGGTCCACATGGGAGAAGCCAGGTGGCAATTCTGCATGCAGAGTGAAGAGGTGCCTCATGTTTGGTAATATGTCTACCTTCCACACCAGGATGTTGAGTCAAGTAAATGCAGTTTGTATTGTTGTCGAAGCAGAGGATTACCCATTTGTTTATGTATGTATTGTTTTTGCTGAATATGTTTAGGCAGTTCATCTATATTTTATTCATTGCTGTCTCTCAAATGGCATTCAGCATTCAGGGATTTGATAGGATACAAGTTACAAAATGTGAATGCAATTTCAATGATGAGAACCAAGAAGAGATCACAATAAAATGACTTTCAAATACCAAGTGCCATTTGTTTTTTTTTTGTTTATTTAAGAGCTCTATTTGTATTTGCAGCAGTGACTAAGTCATTCATACACTTTCTGATTAACTCATCGGTTTATTTGCTCACATGACCCAGCCTTGGTGTTGGGTTTGGAATGACCATGGCATTGACATGCCATTAACCACGGAAGTCAGAGAATAACATTATACAGATAACAGTTGGGAACATCAGCAGCAACAACATGGAGAACAACAACAACAACAACAACAACGTAACATCTAAACTGTAAACTCCACCGCACATTGAATACGCCAGGAGTCGCATGTGACATTTCAACAGCACAGGATAAATCATGCTACAGCATCTCCACTAGGCAGATTCCTCCAGCTCCACCAACTCACAGACTATTCTGTGCTGCCCTTGACAAGGACTTGGGCCACTTGTGCCAGGGACGTTCTTTCAGACGTTCATGAAGTGTAGTATATTGAATAGCAGAGTAAACTCAAGTGCCCTCTGTCAAGTAGGTAAAGGTTACTCCTCTTACCACCCATCTCCCACAGACTCTCAGCATGCTCAATACAACCTGCATCACGCTCAGGAGAAAATGGGCTCTCTGTTTGTGCAGCTTTTTTTAGTCTAGGCATGGTATGCAAGGTAAAGATATCAAATCAGTTTTAATAACAAACATGTACCCATGTGAGACAGAAAAATCGATAGTAGTATGCAGTTGCAGTAGCCCCCACAAGCTTTTCGATGCCACTGAATCTTGAGTTGTTTGTAATAATGCTGCTGGGCTAAATCATTTCAACATTTGTTTAATGTTTAGACGTTATCTATTTAAAAAATAAAAATAAAGAACCACACTCTGTGGCATGTTCAGGCGTTTGGTAGCTGTTGAATCTCCTCTGCCAGGAGTCTATGATTGGTTTGCCATCTGAGAGGCAACAGACTGACAGTGTAAAGGCCGTGTTATGTAGTCATCTGCAGTAAAAATGAGAATGATTCACACAGAGAAAAATAAAGTCATCAAGGACACCATGAAAGTACACATAAACTGTGATGTTCCTCACAAGGTACAGTACTATTACACACACAGACACACTCACTCACTCACTCAAACACAACACACATACACAAACTTCAACGCTTCACACCAGGCCTTCACCGACCCCCCACCAACCAGCCAGAAAAGGACCTCCCTCTGGACAGATGAACTGTGGCCAATCCCCATGCCGAACACGTCGGCCAGGCTGTTTAGTAACGCTGTCAGGCTTGTGAGCCAGGGTCAGAACCTTGGTGTTTGTGTGAGTATGTGCACGCGTTTGTGTGTGCCTGTGTGTGTGTGTAGAGAGAGAGAAAAAGAGATAGAGAGAGAGAGAGAGAGATATTATATTTGGTAGGACACTGGTGAAGTCCACAGGGAACGAGAACAAAAGTGAGAAAACGTGTTCTGATTCAATAGGTGCCAGATATTTTAAAGGCCTTAACATGATGAAACAGATGAATTTGAGAGAGGCATGCCATGCTGCAATTGCTCCACCCAGGGACACGTTATCCACCTTCAGAGCAACACGTGCCACACCACCCAATTTATTCTGAACCATGACCAGGGTAACAGAATATGATATTAATTTGCAAAACGTCAACATTCTGGGCATGAGTGTGAGCTTGGATGTCCTTCTAAGTTCAGCAAGGTTGGGAGTAATTCCATTTCAACTCCATCTATCACCGACAGCTTTTTAAACTTATGAGTCCAGTTTCAATTCCATTCGTGATTGCTTGGATCGAAATTGAGTTGGCCCTATCCTCTGTCTGTGTATACTATAGTACTATACACTTCAGTGGGCACAGATACTCACAGCCTAATAAGCAGGTGAACCTTACAAAAAATAACTGTGCTACTTCAAGTATCCAAGGTGCAGTTTTGGAAGAATTATTTGCCATTGAAATGTAGGGAATGCTATATTTTGGTCATGAAAAAAATGCATTGCAGTATAGTACTGCACTGAAATGCCTTTTACTGCAGAAATGCAATATTGTGTACATGGAAATATGACTGCACTGTGTTGTACTTCAAATTTATGTCCCGTAACTGCGGTTATTTTTTTGTAAGGGGACTTCTGCACAAAGCCTGTTTCCTGAAGGCTTAACCCCTACGTGTATTTAGTATTCTTTATCGTGGAATTAATTAGATGCCCTGAATGGTAGTTCCTTCACTATGCCTCAGCATATTCTGGTGATCTCCACTGACCTCTTATAGCCACACACACACACACACACACACACACACACACACACACACTCTCCACAAGCACCAATCTGAGAAGTGAGTGTGACTGCCACGTTTGCCCTCTAAACGGCTAGAGAGACACACCATTAGCCCATGCATTTAATCCACATGCTGATCTGTCTCTGCACATGGGCACGAGAAATAGATATTGAAAAACAATACATAAATATTGTCCCTTGTCAGCAAGATTAAAAGAAAACCAATAGTCCAACCCCTGCTTTGCAACGCAGGGTGCTTGTGCGTGTGTGTGGCAATAGTGGGGGTGGGTATTCTAAACTGCCATGACGCCTAACAAGAAATGATCATTCACACCGAGGACTGAGCAGCCTGACGTAATTGAGGGTCAATTTTCGGTTCCGTTAAACAAAAATTGATCCCTATACAGCGGAGGTGCTTTGGATAGGCAGAGGGGGATATCAGGGAGCGTTGAAGGTAGTGGGAAAGAAGGGGAAAGTTCCTGAAGTCATTAATAAACCAGCAGCTGGAACTAACCCATGGGAGCCAGAAGGCACTGAGCTAAACAAATGGAAATTCATATTGCATGAGGTGTGTTTGTGTGTATGTGTGTGTGTGTGTGCGTGTGTGTCTGTGTGTGTTTGTGTCTACTTGTTTACCATGGCATTTCCATTTCATTGGTATTTTTCTTGTGACAATCAACACCAAGGATTTCATTTGTCGTCCTAATTTAAAGCCTCTCAGTGCAATCTCTGTCACAGCTGACTGCCACTCCCCATCACTCACATCTTTTCCATTATCACAGACACATATTATTTTATGCCACATTACGGGAAGCTGAAACACCTCTGATGCATGTACGACGACGGCCCACACTAATGTTTGAATAAAATCCAATGCCGACTCCTAAAAAAGCTCTGATGATTTGCCATAATACATTCCACTTGACAGTCTACGTTTGAAAAAGTCTCGAGGAGCTCTGGAAGTGAGTGACACTCACGATGAAAAGCATCGGCTGTCGCAATCTTGCCTTGGATGAGCAGACAGAGAGCCCCCCTCCAATCCATTGTTAAGATCATGTTATGCACGCAAAGCATGCAAACTGTTTGCTGGGCTTCCCGAAGCCATCCAGGATTTAAGTTTGTGTCGAGGAACTTGTTCATATTCACTGCAACGGAAACTAGACCAAAAAAAACAAAAACATCCATGTTTCTACAAGTAAACGCAGCTGGGGCTCTTGCACAGACACAGGACGCCAGGCTGTATTTTGGTGAAATTTAAACTCAAAGAGCCAAGGGTCAACCCCAGTGACATAGACCACACCGTGAAGTAGGGGACCAGGTGCTGCGGGGCAAGACAGGACAGTCCCAGCCTCTCATACCCACTTATGAGGAGTGGTTCCCTGGTCCTTTACGAGGAGTGGCATAGTTTCCTGGTCCTTTACGAGGAGTGGCATAGTTCCCTGGTCCTTACGAGGAGTGGCATAGTCCCCTGGTCCTTACGAGGAGTGGCATAGTCCCCTGGTCCTTACGAGGAGTGGCATAGTTCCCTGGTAGGTCCTCAGGGTACCCACTTCATGCCACATTCACGGAGAGGACAGAGGAGGAGGGCTGGAGCTGCAAGGTACTTAGGGTTGGTGGGAGAGGGGGGGGGGGGGGCGGTGATGTGTACCTGAAACTGTGCCTTGGACATGTTTGTCTGCTAGCGAAATGTCTTGACAAGAACATTAAGGAGTGGATGCCAGAGAGACACCTGTGACAGGTCTCATAGGTCATTGGCTCTGCATAGACCTAGACAGAAATGTACACATGTATGGGTCCCTACTATGATTTGTATATAACCAAAGATTCTCTATCAACCATAGGCTATCTGGTATAACATTGCATCTGTGCCCATCTTTGATTGTAAAATTGTACTTTTGGGGGCATTCAAATTTAAAATCAGTATACCTGTTGAGATTAGCATCTATCAAAACTGCTCTTCAGAACAGCGCTAAAAGTGTGTGTATGGGGAATGTGTTCAGAGACCAGTTCTGAAATAAGAACACATCGACCCAGCAACTCACCCACATTATACAAAAGTGCACCCAAAACAAGCTAATTAAAACGGAAAGTGGACTCCATTCTGCTCTGCCCTCCACCCAGCCCTCACCCACCTGGAAAAAAGAGACTCATATGTGAGATTGCTGTTTATAGACTTCAGTTCTGCATTCAACACCATAATACCACAACAACTCATCTGCAAACTGGACAAACTGGGACTCAGTACCTACCTCTGCAACTGGCTACTGGACTTCCTCTGTCAGAGGCCCCAAGTAGTACGTGTTGGCAACAATACCTCAAGCAGCATCACACTGAGCACAGGGGCCCCCCAAGGCTGCGTGCTCAGTCCGCTGCTCTTCACCCTGCTGACGCATGACTGCACTGCAACCTACAGCAACAATCACATAGTGAAATTTGCTGACGACACAACTCTGGTGGGTCTCATCACCAAGGGCGACGAGACCCAATACAGGTTGGAGGTCGACCATCTGACCACGTGGTGCAGGGACAACAACCTCCTGCTGAACGTCAGCAAGACCAAAGAGATTGTTGTTGACTTCCGGAGAGGTCACACCCAACACCTGCCACTGACCATCGACGGTGCTGTGGTGGAGAGAGCGAGCAGCACCAAATTCCTGGGGGTGCACATCAGCGAAGACCTCTCCTGGACCACCAACACTGCATCACTGGCGAAGAGAGCTCAGCGCCGCCTGTACTTCCTGCGGAAACTCAGGCGAGCAAGTGCTCCACCAGCCATCATGACCACATTCTACCGAGGCACCATTGAGAGCATCCTCTCCAGCTGTATCGCTGTGTGGGGCGGAAGCTGCACTGAATACAACAGGAAAGCCCTGCAGCGCATAGTGAACACAGCTGGAAGGATTATTGGTGCTTCACTCCCCTCCCTGAAGGACATTTACACCACCCACCTCACCCGCAAGGCGACCAAAATTGTGAGTGATGCAAGTCACCCCGCTCACAATCTGTTCGATCTACTGCCCTCTGGGAAGAGGTACAGAAGCCTGCGCTCCCGCACTACCAGACTCACCAACAGCTTCATACACCAAGCTGTAAGGATGCTGAACTCTCTCCCTCCTCTCCCCCCTCCACCCTCAGCTACATAACATCCTGGACATTGGACCCACAATGGCCGCGTGCACTACTCCACTTGCACACTTGCACACTTGTACACTTTACAACTTGTTGTTGTCCTGAAAACACAACACATCTGCTGCTCTTACATAACTTGCACCACTATGTCACTTTCTTTCTTACTTAGGTCAAACAGAACTACCCAAGCCTTTTATTGGCCTGACTTTGCACTAGCATTTTATTGACTGTCTATGCACAATTTAAACCAAATTTTGCTGCTCTTATTTTTTTTTCATTATTATATGTGCCCTCTTATTTACTTACTTTTTTGTTTACTTGAATGTTATGTTTGTCTGTGGACTTAAATTGGTAAAATATGTCTTGTCTTCACCGTGGGATAGAGAGAAACGTAATTTCGATCTCTTTGTATGTCTGGAACATGTGAAGAAATTGACAATAAAGCTGACTTTGACTTTGACTTTGATTCTGAAAGCCCACAAGCCAAAGCAATCAGCATACTAAGCTGTTAACACATGAATGTCATTTGAGAACTGAAAAGCTTTGCAAATGCTAAGGCCCACATATCGTGTCTTGAGCAAATTCCAAATACAAATGGATAGATGGATGGATGGATGGGCATGTCACAGATGCAAAACCCCTCATGAGCTAACTGCATGGGCTAATGAGGTTTTTGAGTGGCAAGCTGACATTGGGATTTCATGGGTCTTCCAGTGTTTTCATCTGAATACATATAAGCACCGCCTTGGGCTCAGTGCAGCCCAAATCCCTCCCTTACTGCAGAGTTAGTATCAAACTTTGCATATGGTACAGGCTTACTGTTGTGCCCTCAGGGAGATTTGTTTGGGTGGATGTTTGGCAAGCTTACAAGCAGTCAACACGCATCAGCATTTTTTTTTTCAGAAGCCTCTTGTTGTCCGAATGATATTCATGAAATGCATATGACAGGTTAAGTAGCGTCAACCCCTGTGTGGCCCTCTTCAAATGGATTAGCCAAGGCTGCCATTGAAACCATCTTTGCCTGTCATGATCCTGGCTATCTTTCACTAAACAGGGAACAAACACACTTTTTTTGTTTTGTTCACAGTCTAACCCAGCATGTGTGCATGTATGTGTGTGGTTGCTGGAATCATGTTCTCCAGCTATATATATATGATGTGTTGTCTCACCTTTTATGTCCTTTCTTTTTAGACATCAATGTCTGGAGAGGCTGGCTAGGATCCCTGCGATGACTTAAAATTTCACTGCAGTCAGCTGATATTCAATCTCACAGCTCACTATGAGAGAGGTACACAGGGACATTATCAACAGGGACACATATGTCATTATCATATGAATGCTGGAAAGGATAAACAGAATTAGGCCTATACAATAACTGAAAGGAAAAAAAAGTTCATCATCTCCGCACTCGTAGCCAGGAGAGGAAAGACTCCATCTCATTTTCAGTCTTTGAGTGTAATTGCTTGGCCACAACTTTAACAGGGTCATAGAAGTTTGAGAAATATTCATACCATGTCCATTACATCATGTCCAACAAGGTGGAGAGTAGGAGTCATGAGATGCTTCCAAATAACTCTTTTAAATTCTGAGATAAAGAAATGGATATTGTCCCTTCCTCTCTATTATTTCACATTGTATGCTACAATTTACTACAAGCTAATGCATTGTTCTAACCAACAATATGAAATCAGTTGAAACACACAATACAAGTGCCATGTGTGAAGTTTAGAATTTAGAACTCAGATCACTGGCATCATGACATTCATAAGATTCAGACAGTTGTTTCAATGTCACTGACAGATAGCGCTCAAACTGCAAATATCTGAGCCCTTACAAAATAATTAAATAGTGTGACTAAATTGTACGTATCCAACCTCCGACATACACAAAAATATCTTTAAAGGACTGTTGTATCCACCTATTGTCCCCTACTGTCTGGTCAAACAAGAAACAAGAAAATCCAGAACTAATTCCCCATCCTTCATGTATCTTTCTCATTCCCCTATTCCAAAGAAAAGAAGTCCAACAACACATCATAGATAACTCCCCAAATCCTTTCATTCTCCATCTCTTCAGAGGTGTCCCAAGAGGGCCTCTGACAGGGCAGACCAAAGCCGGCTGCTTGCATTTTATAAATAGCTCTGGCCTGATGGCCAGGTAGCCCGTCACATGGCTTTAGCGTAATCCTCGAAACAACAGACAGACCACCAAGCCTATAATGTTTGTCTTTGTTCCAGAAAAGAAAAATGTCCCTCAATTTGAAATGGCTATCGTTGATCTTCTCTTTTCCATCAAACTCTCACTCGTGTACCTTCTCATGTGTCAATCTGTGGTATGCATGAAAGTTTTCATTGTAACACAGCAGAGCTTTGTGGAAAAAAACCCCTGCAGATTTCAATATGTTCAGCTTTATTGCTTTTGCTGATTGCTAATTGTTACAGTGATTTGCTTATCTCTTCAGAAAGTCTCCATCTGTCAACAAAAGTAAAAATAGTGACAAACAAAATATCAACACATGTATGCTATAACACAGGGCATACAGTACATTTATAAATTTTCTTGAGTTTCAGTGCAGACAGCCTATAAATGCCTCACTGTTCAGAACTGGAGTGGAATATGAAAAGGCTTGGTGAATCACATCTTTACCACTACTAGAGGTGGATTCCTTTTTTTGCTGAAACTGTTCAACCAGGGCTCTCAAGTTTTGAGGACAGGCAAGAGTGAGAGTGAGGTTGGTTGCGAGAATGGGGGTGTTTCATTAATAATACTACAACTTTTTGTTGCTGTTATGAAAGGAAAATTCTCTGACCCTGAGAAGTCAAAGGCGATTCACAACGAGTCAGAAAAGTCGAGACAGGACCAATCGTCAAAATGTCGGTGTCCACCACTCTAGTTCATCCAAAACAAACCAGAAAAGGGCCTTAAAGTGCTAAAAACCGGAATTTTCCTTTAATATGCCTTCAGATGTTCCAGTGTAACAGAGGTCGTTTCGTCAGCCGCTCACGGCCCTGAACCCGCCACCTCAACACACATGGGAGTCGAGCGCTCTAACCACTGAGCTAAAAGCCCAAGCTTCCAACTCAGCGGTTAGAGCCGTTCTTAAGGTTAGGGGTGTGAGGATTTACACGCGCAACTAGCATCACCAGCTAGCATACACCAGCCCCAGGTCGTTACCAGTTTATCCAATATTAGTTGTGCAGAAATATAGCCCATCTTATACACACAAATTGAATTGAAATAGAAATTGTATAGATTTGTATTTTTTGTAATTATTCCACATTTAGTGTAGTCATATCAGAACATGAAGTAGCCTACAATCCAAATGCAAGCATGAAACTTCAGAGTATTACCTTTAATTTGAGGCCAATTAAGATTATGCTTATAAGGGGTTCATATGCAGTAAGCATTTGATTGCCAGTATGCATTTTGGATAACCCAAAGTCCTATGGGGAGTTTTCATAGGGCATTTTACAAAATACATGAGTATACCTTGGCAAATAATGGTCTAAAGTACTCATGTTGTCATTCTATATTGATCTACTTTTGCACACAGCATGACAAGACCTAATGCTAGGACTCAAGTCATGTCATATCAAGTCAAGACCTAGAGGGCTGAAATGTGGTCAGTTCAAAGGTGCTTGTTATCCGGTAGAAAAAGAAAAGAATAATAGCCTTTGCAACTTTGTGTCAGTACATCACACAGTTATTCTAATTGTTTTCCAACAGTGCCTCAGCTTTCCAAAAGAGAGCAGGCATTTGATTATTGGCTAAAGTATGTAGGAACAATGCCCTCCTAAGTCAAAATGGGGCATAAGTATAATTTATAATTGCTCAGATTTGCAAAAGAAAAGATTTGACACATGGCACTAACAATTCAATAATGGGCCTTTTCACCACCTCTGAGCATCCACTAACCTGGACCTTTTAGGGGGCTTTCCTCTCAGGGTGAATGAGAGGATGCTTAATTGCTTTTTACCTGACATTTTTGAATACAGATGCAATGATTAATGCATCCATGGCCAGGATATAATTATATAATATGACATGATTTTAAAAGTGACCTATAACAATAGGCTATGCAATAAGCTATTCAAACAAACACTTAAATTATCAAAGTCAATAGGTGTCCCTGTGCACAAACCTTCAGTTGAACAGGTGCAGGTGAGGCAGGTAAGTATAATCCAAGAGTGAAAGATTAAGAATCACCGCACACTGATCACTATTAACTTAATATTTATTTTTGAATGAACAACGCGTTTCGCACTGGGATTAAGTTAATAGTGATCATTGTGTGGTAATTCTTAGGCTAATCTTTCACTCTTGAACACTTAAATTATATTGTTCTTAAACAACGAGTAGGAAAACTATAGTAACTAATGAGAGATTGTAATGAATGAAGTTATTACCTGATTATCCTGTTCTCTTCCACCTCCAGTTGGTTCTCTTCCAACTCCACCTCGTTTACCACCTCCGCTATGCATTCACCGAAGGCCGAGACTGCTCACGAAACTGAAACTCAGAGTTGAGAGGTCTGTGTTCAACCCTGTGTCGCCAGGTTTCTGGTATGCCAAGGCAATAACACAATCATAATTTCCTTTTGAAGAGTGTTATATTTTTCCCCTCACACAGGTCTGAATTTAGGTCGTTTCTCTCTGCATCTAATAGAAATTGTGTCCTCTGCATTCCCACAACTCGTTCTCCTATGAAGAGACATTAACGTCAGATAAACCTTCTCCAAGGTTCTCCTTGAGAAATGGTGTGTGAGTCGTGCCAACACTCGGGAGGAGCGCTGGGAGTGAGTTGGCCACCGCCTAGATAAGGAACTTTGATTATCACTGGCCAGAGGCATGTCCTGAAGGCAATTGTCTGGCTATTTACCCCTCTACTCGCCAGCCAAGCCCAGTCACACACACACACACATGCACACACACACACACACACACGCAGAGACATACATAACACCATACTCTCAGGTGTGTAAGGCTGGTCAGTCAAACACTATTAGGTGCACGCACACACACATCACATTTAGTCATCAGCCGGCCATGTCTGAAACATGCTAGGGGTGAAACTGTTGATAAGGGAACTCACACAATTATCTCTTTGACAGATTGATAAGGGGGTGTCAGACACCCTAACCCACACACACACATACACACACACACACACTGGCAGTTCAAGCAGTAATCATCTGGACAAATGAAGGGAGATGGTAAAAAGGCCCTAAACACAATTAACACAATGCCAGAAAGTGTGATGTGACTTAGAGGAGAATTCCGGCATTTTTCAACCAGGGATTTGATGTTGGATGTTTTTAAGTGTTGTCCATAGGGGGAAAAACAACCCCAAAAAAGTCCCTTTTTTGATGTTAGCCTCAGCTGCCTTATAATAGAATAGCATTGTAGCAGCCAATCCATTCTCGCTACTAACATGACAGCAATGCTGCAACGAAAAACAGTACTCAGACACTTAACTAGCCTAGAAATCTAGACACACCCTAGCTGTAGCAAATTTAATTTGCAGCCCGGGTAGTCTAGCAACTGTCTGTTGGCTTGCGAGCTGGAAAAATTAAGCTTCGATAAGGCCAATCACATCGTGTATAGAGTCGGTAGTAGGGGCCGACCAATTATCACCCTCTGCATTTGCTACTCTGTGGTCGAGACCATTGTCCCGCACACTACACTGTCTGATTTGTTAGTTAGCACGAATGCAGCCAATCAGGATCGAAGACTGAACACAGAGAAAGTTTAGGATTCCCATTGAGGCAGACTGTAGACTGGACTTCAGCGGTACAGAGCTATTTTTCGAAGGTAGGGAAGGTACCTTACATTGCTGAAGTTGCAATGAATCACAATCCTCTACACTGAAGTTGTAAAAACACCACTTTGTAAGCTATTGTCTCTTTGATCCAGATCAATAAGCACCCACTTCCTCCATTTAGCTAATTCCCGATTGATGCACGTTAGTGATATGCTGTTTACTAGTTAGCCTACAAACTAGGGTTGCCACCTGTGTCTGACAAAAATCCTGGACATTTTGACCATCCAATCGACCTTTTTGTTTGTAAGCAACGGCGCCTTTCGCACATCTAACCCAAGATAAAAACCGTCATTCTAAGCGACAATTGTATAGCTAAAATTAGAAAGAATGACAATTTCTAGTTATTTGTTTAGTCAATTGCTTTATTTAATAGCAGACACCTGGGGGCAGTATTGAGAAAAAAGGGGGAATACATAATTAGGTTCTGCTTTGTTGCTTATGTGGAATAAACTTTCCTTTCTCTGTCTCTCCTTGTCCCACACACTCTCCGTCTCCACCTTACCATTTCTAATGAACCTCCATGGTGCGTGCCCCCACCACCACCACCCATGTTATGCTACTTCATTTTTGTAGAGCCAATAAGGCTGTGCATACTGTACGTTTATGGACGTAGGCACGCTTCAATTAAACTGAAATACACATTTTGCGCATCATGAACAAAAATCCGGGACATTCAGTGTCCAGGATTTTTATTTTTATTTTCCTGGACAATCAGGAAAATCCTGGACAGGTGGCAACCCTACTACAAACTCAGGTGCTGCACGTCGGGAGTACTTTGCCTCCGCCTCGTCCATTAATTGTGAATAAAGGGACACCTCGACCTCGGACATTATCCCTTACATAGTAGACAAGTCCCAAATTATGCGATAGCGATCGTCAAAAAGTCTAGTTGCTCCTTTTTTACACTGACTGTCAGAAAAGACTACAGGCACTCAGGGCCAGGCGTAATTTAATCCGACCTGAACTAAATTTCGTCCTGAGCTGGCTATTATCGTGCATTTTAGGCTCACAAAAGTGTATCTTATAGCCCATATGGACACAAAATGCATGCTTTGGATCAGATTCCAAATGTAATTCCGTGGAAATGCATAGATTCCAGTTGCTGCTACTATAAGCAACTGGAATCCATGCATTTCCACGGAATTATTTTTTGTCGTGTTGGAGTATACTCTGGGGCTGAGCAATTTACAGAAATATGTGCTGTGTGATTTACGCAAATAAATGCCATTTTTTATTTAGTGATGAAAAATGACTTTTCTGCGCTCCATATCCGTGCCACGAACTGATCTGACCTGACTTGACCCAAAGTTGCGTGTTAGCCTGCGTGCCTATGTGTTTGCAGTCATAATAATTCTCAACTTTTTACTGCATTGCCATGAACAAAGTATAGGCAAAAAAGGTGTTTATTTGTTGAACAAATTGGGATGCAATGTGAGCCTTGAATTGGATGTCATGCAGGAATTTGCTAGGATCTCAAAACCGGAATATGAACATGCTTTGCCATAGAGAAACACACAATAGGATTGGATTATAAACATGCTTTGCCACAAGAACAGATAAATGTGGGGTAAGTCCAGCTATATGAAGTTATTATTTTGCTGTCATTTCGTCTGTTTTATAACCCAGAAGGATGTACGTGGTATCAAATGATAGCTCTGAGTCTCCTATTTCATCTGACACGCATAAACCCGTCACTAATTCTTTTCCCATCTCATATGACAACAATGGGGCAGCCGTGGCCTACTGGTTAGTGCTTCGGGCTTGTAACCGGAAGGTTGCCGGTTCGAACTCCGACCAGTTGGCACGGCTGAAGTGCCCTTGAGCAAGACACCTAACCCCTCACTGCTCCCCGAGCGCCACAGTTGTAGCAGGCAGCTCACTGCGCCCGGGATTAGTGTGTGCTTCACCTCACTGTGTGCTGAGTGTGTTTCACTAATTCACGGATTGGGATAAATGCAGAGATCAAATTTCCCTCACAAGATCAAAAGAGTATATATACTTACTTATATTTAACAAAATAAAAAAAATATTTTTTACCAAAGGCACAGTTGCTCACAGAGAGTTCTTGGACTGGTGGAAATGGGACAGCATTGGAGCAGCTTGCGAACCAAAGTGTGGAGGATGCCGGTGTGGCAACTGTCAACCAGGAGGGAAGGAAATTACTCTGAATGAGGAAAGAGAGCTGGAAATCATAAGGAAAGGCCTCACCTACATCAAAGCAGATGCTCATAGTGATGAACCACACTGGGTCACAAAATACCCCTGGATTCAAGATCCAAGTTCCCTTCCCAACAATAGGAGTGGGGTGGAAGCCACCTTCTTGAGAACAGAAAGACAACTAAAAAAAAAGCCAGAGTGGATAATGGCATACACAGCTCAACTCCATTAGATGGTGGAGAGAAGAGCAGCAAAGAAACTCACCAAAGAGATCATTGCCAGCTGGAAAGGACCAGTATGGTATGTCAGCCACTTGGTGGCGCCAAACCCGCACTCTCTCACAACACCTGTGCGACTGGTATGGAACAGCAGCCAGAAGTTTAAAGGGGTTAGCATGAATGACCTTCTCCTGAAAGGGCCCAATGTCCTCAATCCCATCCGAACAGTACTACTCAGGTTCAGGAGAGGCGTCCATGCTGCCCTTGTCGACATCAAGAAGATGTACAATTCTGTGTGGCTAGAAGACCTGGAGATGCACCTCCACAGATTTCTCTGGAGAGACACTGAGGAGGGAGAGATTGAAGAGTATTCCATCACCAGAGTCAACATTGGCGATCGACCAGCAGGGTGCATTGCACAACTGGCCATGAGAGACACTGCAAAACTGCCCATGTTCGCTGAACTGGAGGAGGAACGTAGGATCCTTGAAGAGGATGCCTATGTTGATGACATCCTGACTTCCCATAATGATTGCAAAAAGCTGGACCAGAACATCAATGGAGTTGAAGAGATCCTGAAGGCAGGCGGGTTCTTCCTCAAGCCCTGGGTCCGGTCAGGCCGAAGTGGGAGGCAGGAGATCGTACCAGGAGAACAAGGAGCGGAGTCAAGCACAGTACTCATTCTCCCAAACCAAATGAGGGAAAGAGACAACAAAGCCCTTGGAGTTGGATACCGTGTTGAAGAGGATAAACTGTACCTCATGACTTTAATCAATTTCTCAAAGAGGAAAAAGAAAATGAGAGTTGGCCAAAATCTCCTTGATGAAGAGGTGAGAGGGAAAACTCCAAATCAATTAACGAGAAGAGAACTGCTAAGCCAAGTAGCTAGCCTGTATGACCCAATAGGCCTCGTCACACCTGCCAAGCAAAAGGGCGCCATTCTAGTCAGAAAGGCATTTCAGGAAGCTGGAGGCAAATCTCTGACCCGAGACACCGGGGACAAGCCTCTGTCTGAAAAGTTGAGAGAATACACACATCTTGGCCAAATCACCTCCCACAGAAGCCTCACACCAGTCAACTGGATTGGAAAACCTTGGGGAATAACGTTCTCTGATGGAAGTGACAAGAGTTATGGAGCCGTATTATACTTCAGATGGAAGACCAGGCAATGCATCCAAATCAGATTGGTTGAGTCCAAAGCAAAGCTCACACCATTAGGCCAAAAGGGAGAACCAGTGAAAGCTGAAATCTGCGGTGCTGTCTATGCAGCACGACTCAGAAGGTATGTCGAAAAGCACAGTCGAATGGAAATTGAACGATGGCTTCATCTGCTGGACAGTCAAACTGTGTTGGGAGAGACAGCTATGGATATCAAACTTTCTTCGCGAACAGAGTCGGAGAGATCCAGAAATCCACATCTGTCGAAGACTGGTGGTGGATCCCTGGAGGCCTGAACATTGCTGACGTCATAACAAGAGGGGCAGCCCCGGAAGACCTCCAGGAAGATTCCATGGAAGAGTGGCCACATAAGTCAGCCAAAGAAGTCGCCGCATATGCTAAGGAAGGCATAGACAAACTTCAAAGGAAATCCTTCTCGGCAGCACTGACCAGAGCGCAAGGCAAGAGAAACAAGGATGTACTTTCTGAAGTGAGAGTTCAGAAGAAGGAAAGTCCGAGTGATGCACAGCAAAATGGACAAAATAACCCAGATGAACCTAAAACTCGGATCCGAAGACCACCAGCCAGCTCTGCGGTATCAAAACTGATTGACATCAGGAAATTCAGCAGCCTGACCAGGCTGATCCGAGTCATTGCCTGGGTTTGGAGAGCTGCAATGAGATGGAAAAAGGTATTGACCAAGAATTCAGCCTCAGATAAACCAAAGTGGGAGGAAATTCTTTCAACAAACTGGAGGTCCAGAGAACAAGCTGTACTCACTGTTGGAGAGTGTGAAGATGCACTAAGAGACCTGTTCCTTGCAGCTCAAGAAGGTATAACCTTTCAAAACACCACTCTCAACAGACTCGCTGTTTACAGAGATGAAGAGACTGGGCTCTTAGTTTGCGGAGGAAGGTTCCAGATCTTTGATGAGGATAAGACTGCTGTACCAATTCTACCATATGAGGCATGGATATCCACTCTCCTAGCTCAAGAGGCCCACAGTGCAAACCACGAAGAAATAGCAGGTACACTCCTCCGGATGAGGAAAAAAGCCTGAGTGATAAAAGGCCGGAAGCTGGCTAAGAAGAGAGTTGACAACTGTGTGGTGTGCAGAAAGGCCAGGGCAAAAAAGTGCCAGCAGATCATGAGTGACCTTCCATCCGAGCGAATAACACCAGCCAGACCATTTGAGTACACAACGGTGGACTTATTTGGACCTTATGAAGTCAAGGACGAGGTGAGAAAGAAAGTCAAGCTCAAGGTGTGGGGAATTGTCTTCTGCTACATGGCCTCCAGAGCTATACCAAAGTCCTTTTAGGCAAGTCCCTCCACTCGGCGGCCATTTGACAACGCTTTTTGGGCACTCGTCGGGCATCCATTTCGGCAGAAATGCGCGTGCGCAAGGCTTCGCGACACCAATCTTGCTCCAGCGACGAGATCACAACACATGATTGGCATGATGTCTTCACAACACACCATATGATTGGCTCAATGTATTCACATCACACCACATGACTGGCTCAATGTATTCACATGTCGACGTTTTGCCGAGGAAGGGGTGGGATATGTGTAGACAACGGCCATATTGGCGTGACAAACTAGCCCCATGCATTTCTATGGAGTATTTTTTGAGTGCTGTGTCTCCACATTAGAAAGTCTCTGGCTATACACACAGCTATTGTCAGTGACCAGTCAACTGAAGGCTTCCTACTGGCCTACCAAAGATTCACAGCAGTGAGAGGGCATCCAAAGAAGCTGTGGTCAGATCCTGGAAAGAACTTTGTGGGTGCCAGACCTGCCCTCAAAGAGCTCTACCTCTTCCTGAATCAACTGAGTAAATCTGAGCTTGAAAATGAGGCTTCCAAGCATGGAACAGAATGGAGCTGGAAAATCCACCCAGCAGACTCCCCTCACAGGAATGGCGCTGCAGAAGCGTCTGTTCGCACTGTGAAGAAGGCCTTGCACAACCTGGGAGGAGAAGGACTCTTCACATGGAGTGAGTTTCAAACATTCCTCTACATGGCTGCTAACCTTGCCAATGAGAGGCCCATAGATGCCAGGACTCAAAGCCGGGAGGACTGCGTAGAATACAACAGCCCAAATTCCCTTCTGCTTGGACGGACCGGACCCAGAGGTGATCTTGGCTGCTTTGATTTTGAAAGCTACCCGTACAAAAGATTGAGAGCTATCCAAACAGAAGTTGACCGGTTCTGGAGGAAGTGGAGTCAATTAGCTGGGCCCAATCTATTTGTGAGGAGTAAGTGGCACACAACGCATCGGAATGTGGCTGTTGGAGATGTTGTCTGGCTGGCAGACCAAAATGCCTGGAGGGGTCAGTATAGACCTGGTAATAATCAGTGTCAACGTTGACAAGAAGGGCATCGTCAGAGATGTGCATGTCAGATCTTTTCCCAGCTACCCAGTCTCAACTGTGAAGCCTGCTCAAGAGAAATCAAAGAAACTCTCAACCAAAATACCTGCTACAATTCTGCATAGGGATGTCAGACGCATCATTGTTTTACTTCCCCAGGTAAAAAAAAACTATTAAAAGTGTACTAAGTACAGTTTGTACTTTTTTCGTCAAATCCAAGTGTAATTAAGTGTATTGAATTATGTATTAAGTTCAACTTAATACCAACTTGACTATACTTTGAGTGTAATTAGTGTGCTAAAATTGAACTTTTTTCAAACTTTAAGTGTTCTTAAGTACATTATACAAAAAGAGATTTTATGAGCATTCGGAACAGTCGCAATACAATTTTGTAACATCCCAAGTGTATTGGAAATGTACTTAAAAGGCATTACAGTATAACTAATAATAGTGTAGTAGTGTATTTTGAATACACTCTTATCATCCTCATTTCTATTCATTTGGCATGCTTCTGTAATATTTTAAATTAACTTCAAATGTACTTCCTGACTACAATAAGTGCCTTGAAAGTTTGCAGTTATGTTAATAAAAGTATAGTCTTAAGATACTTTAAGCATTATAAAGGCATGCAATTTAAGTATAATATTAGTGTGATTTAAAATTGTACTATTAGTACTCTCCTACCTATTCTGTTACATGACAAATTACACTTTGATTATGAGAAAAACATTTTATCGACATGAATGAAAACAAAACATATTTCTTTAGTGCAGATAATGTGGTAGTGGAAGTATTTGCATGAAGTGCTATAGTAGATTAAACTGAAATTAAGATGTGTAAACAGTTACTTTATTCAAACTACTTTATACTTTATTCATTGCTTTGTTGCTTTACCATGCATTGTTTATTGTGTAAAGTAATGCATTATTTTCTGTTTATCTTTAAGGTTATCAACCTTATTCCCTAGTATGTATAATCTTTCTGGGGCCCATGCACCCAAGCCCATCAAACAAGTAGGCTAGTATGAATGTTAGCCACTTAAATACAGATTTGTCATACATAAATAAATATACATACATTTTTCATTACATTCAAGTGCATAGCAGCATCCATGTATGATATACTGCATTTCAAATATCTGGTTATACCGGTACGCAAGGAGTCATTTTTTATGATGAAAAATGTGAATAATGTGAATTAAAACATTGAATATTTTCACATCAAATAAATGAGAATGCATTTTGTTTTAAAAGCAGCACTCTGTTAACTACCAGGAAATCCCCAAGCTGTTTATAAAACTCACTCTGACATTCCAGGGTGATGGTGGCGTTTCTCTGCGGGTTTAGATGTGAAAGGTGGTGATAGAATGCATACATTTAACAGTTTTTTTTGCCTCTTTTCCTCTTCAAACAATCTGAAACAGAAATAAAATAGATTGGGGATCTATTTTATTTCTAGATCTATCTATCTATAATTAGAGAGAGGTAGATAGATAGATAGATAGATAGATACTTTTTTGATCCCCATGGGGAAATTCAAGAAACTTTCCAGAGTTGGCAACATCCTTAATGATGTGTCATCAGGTCTGTAGTGGTGAACAAGTAGCTCTAATAAATAGGCATCCCTGCAAAGAACCACAGAGACATAAGCCACTCAAAACTGACAGGCAACGCACTAGGCTCTGTCAATCACCCACAGTGTGTGTGTATGTGTGTGTGTGTGTGTGATAACATGAACTGCTTGATGTTTTAAAAAGTGAATACTGTATTGTTACTGGGTGAAAAATAGCTGCGAGAATAATACTTCAACTGAAAAAGAAATTGTCTTATTTTCATATGTCAGACATGGGTGCACATGCACCCATAAACTCTTTCTCTCCCTCCATCCCTCTCTTTCTGTCTGTTTATCTGTATCTTTCTTTCTCTCTTTCTTTTTTTTTGCCTCAAGACTTTTTAATGAAGTTAATTTAAGGTAATTGCTGGCTGGTGACCCCCACAATCAATTAACATGCCAAAATGGCTAACACCACATACAACCTACCTTCACTGGAGACCCAGCCATAAAAACGCTCCGGCTGAGACACATAAACCTTCAAACCTCCAGAAGCACTGAGATGCAGAGGCCTGGCCAGATCAGATCAATAACCTCTCAACAAGCCGGCCTGCTGCCAGTCATCCTGTCACCACGGCGATACAGGCGCTGGTGTCAGGTGACGCCAGGGCACTTCCACAAAGGTCATATGCTAATGACCTCAGAGTTGGGATGCCAGTGTGGTGAAATCAGGGTGTCCAGTGTGCCTGTCTGCGTTTTACTAACAGTACAAAAGACAACAGTCTTCAGTCAGTCCCATATTCATCGAATTGCCAAGTCTACATGCCAAATAAAAAAATAGGCCTTTTTTCTCTCTCTCTCTCGTACTGTCTGTCTCTCTTTCAAACATGCACAAACCTGGGCAGTACTACAAATGCATATAGAAAGAAATCACATAAGCACACACACACACACGCATTAAGACGTGCTTCAGGCCTCATCAGAAGAGGCTCTCTAAATGAGAGTATTCCATAATGAGGCATAAAGTGCTGGAGCTCATAAAATCATTTTAATTGTAAATGCATGAGGTAATTATCACAGTAAATTAGTCAACTGACTTATTGAGGAATAATTTAGGCCTGGATTTCAGTGAAAGAATGTGAATGTCTTTCAAAATGACCGAGGGAAAGGCTCAGAGCAAGACAAAGAGAGAGTGGTAGAGTGAGGGAGAGATCTGAAGGCAAAAATATGTTTGTAACAGAGGAGGCATGATTACATTAGGCTACCTGCATTAGAGAAGGTTGAATTATGCTCAGTCAGTGCAGTAATTATTCTGATTGATCACATGATTGATGGTGGAAAATGGTGTTCCTGTTTCAAAAATCTGACTATGGATCAATTGGCTCCTAGAGTGGATAATTCAGTGATCCAGTCCTCATTTATCATCGTAAAGGCAGCATGTGTGTGTGTGTGTTGGGGGGGTATGTTTTCCATGTCCCAATTAATCATCACACCTTCACCATAGACATCACTTCGTGTTGGCAGTGCATGCTAAATATTGACATTCATATTTGATAATTTGATGTAAAATGCCCCAGCTGGCATAATGACACCTCTATCAGGGCTGGAAATGTGTTAATGAGTCACTGCTATGTTAGTCATCCATGGGCTGTTTACAAGTTAGTGTTTTGTGCTAACACTGTAATTTAAACGAGCTGACAACAATGATGCTGCAACTGAAGATGATGACAATGATGCTGATGATGGCTATGATGAAGGTAATGACTATAACGCAGCAGTGTAGTAATGCAAGCCTTCGGGATCATAAGAGCCCTGTGCCATCTGAGCCTGACTTCATCTTTACTTCATCCGCTCCTCGCGTCGCTCCGATGGGTGGAATCGATTTAGCACCGGGTGGCAACAACGGGAGCTAAAATTTTGCTTTATGTTAAATTAGGCTAAGCTTCTCAGGCTGTATCAATGTATTAACTAGTATCAAAGCCTATTCATGAGGATAATTCAGCTGTATCACAATAAAATTGCGGTTGTTACATGTTGTAGGCCTAGGCTAGTGAAACAGCAAATACCTTGCCCCTAGTGAAGTTTGGGTAGCCTGTAAAGAAACTCTTATCTTCCAAGGCCAGCCTGTCTTTTAGTGCTTACTAGCCTATTTAGAAAGTGATGGGGAAGATATGCTAATTAAGCAGGGATGGGGACCTCATGGAATGTGACACACGCCAATTCAGTTGACCTATTTCAAAACAGGTATTTGGAAATTATTTCATATCACGATGGGTGACTTAAAAGCCTGAGCTAATCTGGCAGCCGTGGCCTACTGGTTAGCGCTTCGGACTTGTAACCGGAGGGTTGCCGGAACCCCGACCGGTAGGCCACGACTGAAGTGCCCTTGAGCAAGGCACCTAACCCCTCACTGCTCCCCGAGCGCCGCTGTTGTTGCAGGCAGCTCACTGCGCTGGGATTAGTGTGTGTTTCACCTCACTGTGTGTTCACTGTGTGCAGTGTGTTTCACTAATTCACGGATTGGGATAAATGCAGAGACCAAATTTCCCTCACGGGATCAAAAGAGTATATATTCTTATACTATACTTATACTTAATCAGTTAGCAGCCTCTTTTGAGCGGGGATAGATTTGCCCAGAAGGAAGTGTGTTGTTTTGTTTGACTGTAGGAGTTGTGACTTCAGTGCAGCTTTCCCATTAGTTTCTCGGCAACACGTCTCCGTCGTCTAAGAGCTGGAAGGGAGAGAGAGCACTGTCTCTGATTGTGAGAATCAGGAGACAACCTCTGTTAATACCAGAGCGCCATCAAGTGGCCAGTGTTGGAAACAGTAGACTCTCCAAGGGGGGCACAAAAGGGCACGTGCAAACGCACACACACACACACCTACACACACACATGCATCGTCCCTCTCCATTGTAGACACATAATTGGTGAAACCCACAGATACCAGCAAATGGAGATGCATTGGAGAGCACAATGATGAGAGACAGAGAGAAAGAGATGGGAGAGAGAGAGAGAGAGAGTCCTGATGGATGGACCCGGCTAAGGATTGAGAGGTAACAATTAAGTTGTATACCGGTGGGGCTCAGGTAGTAGGCTGTATGAATTAGGGCACACAAAGGAAGGTAAGGCACTGCAGTGTTCCCCCCGGTGTTCCCACTGACAACAGAAAGAATAGCAGGAGGAGGAGCAGGTGGAGAGAGACATCAGAGCCAGAGTGAGAAGACAGGGATGAGTGGAAGACAGGGTATACAATGAAAGGGAGGAGACAGTTGAGAGAAAAAATAAAGGGGAAAGAAAAGACTTGAGAGTAAGAAAAGAGAGCATATGAAAGAGCAAGAGATGGAGGCGGCGGAGGAGGACATCAGAGGGCCAAATGGGGAAGAGGATGAAAAGCCTGGAAAGGGACAAAAGAGGGGCGGAGGAGGACAAAAGAGGGGCGGAGAGGAGGAAGTGCCTCCTGAGTTGTTGTGCCGTGGCCCTGGCTCTCCTCCGTCGGGGGTGGGAGGAGGAGGGAGGGGAGGAAGTGCCTCCTGGGTTGAGGAGGAAGTGTGCTGTGCAATGTAATCAGTCCATCTCCACTCCGCCGTGTGTCTGATAAATCACAAACCAACACACTAACAGACGCTAATGCCAAACACACACACATCCGCTAATATATTCACATTCACACACACACACACAGAGAAACACATACAGTACACATGTCAAAATTTGACATGCACACACACACACAAATGCAAACATGTACACATGTTAGTAATACGTTGAGATAAACACACACACACACATACAAGCACACACACACACAAGTGCATCTATGTATATCACTTACTTCCACACACAGTATGTGTGTGTATGTGTGTTACAGATTTTATAGTATGTTTGTATACTATAAAATCATTCTCATACACATATGTGTAAGGCACACAGTCACAAATGCATAAATATATGAAGAAACTATGACAGTATCGGAATATGTCATATGTAATAGGATGTTTTCTAACATACGGAATTACCTATAGGCATGCAGGTACATAAATTGCATAGGCCATAGGGTATACATTTTTTTTTTGTATATGGTAATGCTATCAGCTCTCTCTCTCTCTTGCTTGAGCCTGCATGTAACCCCCCATCAACCCTGCTGCCAGGTACCAATCCTCCATATTGGCAGGTTTGAGGGGTTTTCTTCATCGAGAAGCGCTTCAGCACCTCAGACAGCTACCCTGCCATACACACTGTATCTTTGCTTGCACTGGTCATGTAGACAACTATAATCTATGAAATAGCAGAGCGGAGCGGAGCAGTCACAACCAAACTCAGCATGTGAGAGAGCAAATGGGTAAAAAGAAGAAGGAATAGAAGAGAAGAAAGGAGAGGAAAAGATAGGAGAAAAGAGTGGAGAGAATAGGGGAGAGGCAAGGATAGAGGAATAGAAAAGATTGGACAGAGTGGATGACCAAGGATGTCAACAGCATGTCATTGTTTACACATTGCTGCACTGTGTATTCAGGAGTGCATTCTTTCCATAGCCATTAGAAAGTAATCTATGCTCCATAGCCTCAATAGAAAGGCTAGTGCTGCATGGGATACAGTGTGGGCTTTCTTCAGCTCTGGCCACAGTTATTACAAGGTTATTGCATTTCCTTTCATAGTTCAGAAATAGAAATAATGGTTTAGAATGTTATATTTTTATTCAACTGTGGAAACACAATGCTGTTGAAAATATGATTGTGTATGCCAACTCAAGGATAACTGGTCAGGACATGCTGTAAATGTGACCGCTCATGTTCAATGTCAAAGCAGTGATACAGCAAATGGAATACGAACGCATAAAAATGTCTGCATATAGATACATAGACTTATGTGTGCACTGAATGAATAAAGATATTACAGAACATGCATATATACACGCATATACTGTATATGCACACACGAGTGTGAAGTCAAATGTACCGCATTTCAGCCTTGTGGCGACAGGTCATAGCCTGACAAGCCAGACCCACATCAAGATGTAGGGTCTGGGAACTTACCACTGGCACTGCTCAATCCGAGGGGTGGGATAAACGGTTGTCTTTCAAATTTCTTCTGCACGCAATAGGATGGCGCTACAACTCATGAGTCCCATGCATTTTCCCAGCATTGGCTGATTTCCAAACTGTAGATGGTGAAGTTTGAAGAGTCAGTCATTTAACGAAGTTGCCAGTGAGAATTGCAGCACAGGGGAGGTAAGAGAAAGGAACTAGGAACCAGCAATATGGCATTAATCCAGCAAGAGGTAAAGGGATTTATTTTCAACCAACATTTCTCTACTGCTCAGACTGTTCCAGTCCTGAAAAAAACAAGTTTCTTGACAGCACTGTTAGCTGGTCCTCTTGTTTATGTTTTCTGCTTTTGCTACGGTGTGTAGAGTCGGTAGAGATAGCCTCTCTACAGCAGCCACACCTCGAGGACACCAATTAGTGTCGCTGTCGCCCACGCAAGTATAAAGGGCACTGGTGCTTCAGTCACGTCACAAGTCACGCGCGCAATGGCCACTGCATCTATAGGCTAGTGACAAATGGTCAGAAAGGGCTTTAGTTTTTGAGATACCCCTACCGGAGGTAGAACTAAACCCAACAATGTTTTTCCTCATCTCTAAGGTCTCCCATATATGAAATGGATTCTTAGCTAAAACTATTTTGCTGCTAAGATTGTTAAATTAACAGATATTGTTATACACCCCAAAACCAAAAAATAACTAAAATATAGCCTGTCCGTATTGGAGTTAAGGCATATACATTAGTGCAGATCAATCACACAAGCTCTGTGAGCTTTGAAACTTGGCATGTGTATAGTCAGGAAGTTGCTTTACCTACTAGAAAAGACTGGATGTGAATATCTTGATGTATGGAATGAATAGAGACATGTAAACATACACCTAAAATAAGCGGACATGCACAAAAAATAATATCTATGCAGAATGTTTTCATTTACTTTGTAGCTGCTTTACCAGGGATTATCATAGCAACACATATGATGGCTTATGGGAAAGGTGGGGTTGTACTGAATCCAACAATACCAAATATGTAAATATAGTATGACGAATCAGGGTGTTCTGTCACTCAATGTATGAGGTGTCCAAAATGAAAGAAAATGGAACACTGGCAAAATACAGTCTCCAAGTCCACATCACATTATCAGTGGTGAGGAGAATGTTGACATTCATTGTTACTGCAAGGTAAGTTACATAAGGTAAGTGCTTCTCTATATTTACATTTAATAATGATACATTTCATATGTCCCAGTATTAAAAAAATCATATGAAACACGGATCCAATTGAATCAGGTTAACATTGGAATGGAACACCTTTTTATTTATATTCGCTTGAATTTTGTTTTGGTCAAGTCATTACTGAATAATGGAAAATAATATTGTTAGCTTTTGTCTGTCCAGACCAGCAGTGTACAGTAGAGCCTACACTGCTTACTTCACCCCTAAGTAGCTAAACAGTTAGTTGTAGAAACTACTTTCCCTAGCTAAGAAAGTACTTAGCCCTCTGACCAATGTTTCATGTGTAATTCAACTTGATTTGCATTTCGATGAAAATTCTGAAATGTATATTATTTTTCCTTTTCACTAGTCTTTTGAATTATGGAGTGTGGGAATACATCTACTGATGCAACTGGACACATCGTCAGTGATGTTCCTGGAGTCATTGGGTGTTTCGGGTCTTTCAACATCATACACCCTCATCCAGGTGACCCAGCCGGGGTTGATCAGACCCCAGCTTGTGTCAAGATGGCATGCTAGCTACCACGACTCCATGGTTCTCCTCTCTTGAGCCACAGCCATCTTGAGGCCCTCTCTGCCGCTTCGGTAGTATTGCGGATGGCTCTTCTCTTTTGCTGTCCGACGATGCCTAAACGCCCGAGTGCGCTGGCCAAGGATCGGGCCGCAAAGCCTCTGCACCCTACCTCGACTGGGAGGCACTTCGCCCTCCATCCTGACTGCTGGCAATCATTGACTAACCCCATGTACTTGGAGAGCTTCCTCTCATACGCTTCTTCCAGGCGATCTTCCCATGGGACTTTCAGTTCCAGCATTACGACCTGCTTGGTGGCCTCTGATACAAGGACGATATCAGGGCGGAGGGTGGTGACCGCAATGTTGCTGGGGAACTTCAGTTGTTTCTCAAGGTCCACCAGCAGCTGCCAGTCTCTTGCCGAGGTCAGGATGCCTGTTGGTGCTTTCTTTGCTGAGGCAACCTGCTCCCCAGCCTTGACAAAGGTGATGGTGTTCTTGGGGGGACGCAGCTGCTTTGCCCATACCAATGTTGATGGCTTCAGCTATAGTCTTTAGGACTTGGTCATGCCTCCAACGGTAACGCCCTTCTCCTAGTGTTGTTGTGCAGCAACTAAGAACGTGTTCCAAGGTGCCTCTCTTGGAACATAATGGGCAGGCAGGTGACTCTCCTAAACCCCATACATACAGATTTGATGGACTGGGCAACACGTCGTACACTGCCTGGATGAGAAATTTGATGCGGTGGGGCTCAGCTCTCCAGATCTCAGTCCAGGTTACTTTCCGCTCCAGCGCATTCTCCCATCTTGTCCAGGCCCCCTGCTGTCTCATGCCCACCGCCCAGCAGGATCTTATCTCCTCCACATCAGCCCTCACTTCCTCTTGGATCGCGCGCCGCCTCTCCTTCCCCCTGGTGTTCATTTGTGGAGTTGGAAAGGATCCCAGACCAGCTCTGCCTCGTGTCACCACTCCCACCAAAGCCCTGTGCCGCAGCCTAGCTTCGGCCATCTGTACGGCCTCTTCTGCCTTCCACTTTCTACCCGTCCTCACTTGGATTCCAGCATTGGCCACCTTTGGATCACTAGAGTCCCTGTACAGCACCACTTCTCTAACCCTTGCTACCTTGAACTCCTCCTCTAGGGATTTAAAGGGCAGCTGCAGCTTGTTATTGCGCCCGTAGAGTGTGATGCTGCTCAGGCTCTTAGGTAGCCCCAGCCATCTCCGCAGGTGGTTGCTGACTTTCCTCTCCAAGGTCTCTACTGTGGAAACTGGGACGGCATAGACAAGGAGAGGCCACAGGATCCTGGGGAGGATGCCGTGCTGATAGACCCATGCTTTGAATTTTCCAGGTAGCCCGGATTTGTCCACGGATTTCAGCCAGCCATCCAACTCATGAATGTCTTACTCATGAGAACTCATGAGAATGTCTTACAGGCATTGGATCCAAAGCTTTGTATCATTTGTGGGAAACATTTTGAAAAGGGCAAGAAAAAAGATCCCTACTGTATGTCCAAAACCCCACAGTAGAAGGCCTCCAACGCATACTTACCCTTGCTCAGCAGAGAGAGAGATGGTGATGTCCATAAAACTCTGGCTCCATATACAGATGATATTTCCTCCAAAATCAAAGTTGCATATCATGTATCATGTAGAGTGAACTACTGCAGTAAGACAAAAATCAGTGAGCAGCAGCAAGTTGCAAATGTTGAGAGTGAGAGAGACCGAAGCATCTGCACCAAGAAGGCTGAGTATCAAATACTGAGAGTTTCGAATACTGAGAGATTGTTTCATTTGTGGGAAGGCCAGCTCTAGATCAGAACCTCTGACAGCCATTTCGACTGGTACAGGGGCAATGTAAATTATAGGCCAGGTATACTTGCGTATACAAGGAACTTGGTCTCTGCATTTATCCCATCCGTGAATTAGTGAACACACAGTGAACACAATTAGGTGAAGCACACACTAACCCGGAGCAGTGAGGGGTTAGGTGCCTTGCTCAAGGGCACCGTGGATGTGGGCATGGGAGAGCAGTGCTCAACCACTTCTCCCGCCTTTTTCCCTTCTGGGTCGGGGATCGAACCGGTAACTCTTCGGTTACAAGCACGAACCCCTAACCAGTAGGCCACGGCTGTCCCCAGTACCAGAGACAAGGTCCTTCGGGCAGCTTCTGAAAGGCTTGATGAAGATATACATTCAAATTCTTTCATGCCCAGATCTCTTTGCATATGATGCCAAATACCATAAAATGTGCCTTGCACACTACATCTCTAAACAAAATATAACAGCAGCCATAGAAAAGAATCAAAAAAGCAGACCAATGTCTATAACAAAGTGTTTATTAAGCTCACTGAAGACATTGATAAAACAGTATTGTCCAAAGATATAAAAGTGAGATCTCAATTCTTTGACTGAAAGCTATGACAACATACTAATGACCATTGCTGAGCAAGAAGGTGTGTCTATAGTTCAACACAAGAAATATAGATCCTGGAAACTAAAGGAAAAGCTGATACAGCATTACAAAGACAGGCTTGCATTTGTTCCACGTCCAAGACAGTCAGATCTGATCTGCTCAGATACTATGACCATATTGTGCACTGAGGGAAGCTGCTAAACTCACAGAAATAACAGTTTTTTTTTTGTGGAAAACATATGTGGTGGTCATATTTTGTACCGCTCTGCGGTACATCTAGTTCAGTAATGACTTGACCAAAACAAAATTCAAGTGAATTTTAATAAAAGTGTTCCATTCCAGTGTTAACCTGATTCAATTGGATCTGTGTTTCATATGAAATGTATCATTATTAAATGTAAATATAGATCAGCACTTGCCTTGCAGTAACAATGAATTTATGAACATTCTTCTCACCACTGATAATGTGATTTGGACTTGAGACTGTATTTTGCTAGTGTTCTGTTTTCTTTCATTTTGGACACCTCATACATTGAGTGACAGAACACCCTAACTTGTCATACTATATTTACATATTTGGTATTGGATTCAGTACAACCCCACCTTTCCCATAAGCCATCATATGCGTTTCTATAATAATCCCTGGTAAAGCAGCTACAAAGTAAATGCAAACATTCTGCATAGATATTCATTTTTTGCATGTCCGCTTATTTTAGGTGTATGTTTACATGTCTCTATTCATTCCATACATCAAGATATTCACATCCAGTCTTTTCTAGTAGGTAAAGCAACTTCCTGACTATAAACATGCCAAGTTTCAAAACTCTCAGAGCTTGTGTGATTGATCTGCACTAGTTTATATGCCTTTACTCCCATACGGACAGGCTATATTTTAGTCCTTTTTTGGTTTTGGGGTGTATAACAATATCTGTTAATTTAACAATCTTAGCAGTAAAATATTTTTAGCGAAGAATCCATTTCATATATGGGAGACCTTAGAGATAAGGAAAAACATTGTTGTGTTTAGTTCTACCTCTGGTAGGGGTATCTTAAAAATGTGGGGCCATTGTCACTAGCCTACTGCTGTAGTATACTGAGCCCATTAGATGACTCTGGTGATTCTGATATGTGACCCTGCAAGGCGAAACCAGTCATTTTGCGCACGGTGCTATTTTGAGAAAATCCACGATAAACAAATGTACAGGTTAAAATGTCGAATTTCACGTTTTCGCATAATTCGACAGTATACAGTCTACACTTTCATATTGTGAACAAATTTCACGGATAAACATACGTTTTGACTGTTAAACCCTTACTTTATTTAGGTGAAGATTCAACACATTAGCAGTCATTCCCTTTGTCCACGCCGCTATAAGGTTTTACGGTAGTATACGGTAGAGCTAATTTACTCATTAGGCCACTCATTACTCGTTACTCAATGTGTCAGCTCTATATCATTCTTGGCAGATGTAACCAAATATGAATGTGAAAGACTTGCCTTTCAGGGCACGAACGGTCAAAAGCACGAACTTTTAGAAATATCCTGCCGTCATTTTAGGGACCAGGAGAAGTTTTCCAATGAAGTAGGCTAGCACATTTTAAAAGTAGGCTAGGCTATACACAATCTGTGTACACAAAACTTCCTCTCCCCTTACTTCCCCCAAAATACATTAATGATATTCCATAGTGACACCTTATGACCGTCCCAGGTATTAACTAGGGGGCAGAAAAAGACTCATTGCACTGTTGAAACTGCATAGTCAGTCATCCGCTTCAAAGTCACGCTACCGTAAGGCTAATTATAGCTGTGCCTTCACACTATCGCACGTGACAATTTACTTAAAAAGGTGATTTTCTCCTCTTCTGGTGTATTGTGACAGGAGAACCATGCCAACTTTGGATGCGGTTATCTTAGCGATACTTTTTGCAATACCCTCGATATACATATAGTTGGAAAGCTTAGTTTATGGCCATTCGTGTGAGTACAATAACTTAATTTTGTAAATTTTACCAAAACGACTGGTTTCGCCTTGCAGGGTCATCTGGTTCCCCAAGACTCTCACTTTACCCCATCCTTTCTCTCTCTCGTCATTATAATATAAGCAGTCAATCAGTCCCAGTCGTTCATGCTTAAGTTCCCCACCATTGACAAACCTCTTCAGTTTCCCTGTGGCGGTTGGCTCAAAGTTGTGTCTCCAATTAGGGCTATCACATGGGTGCCACTTCCACCAGAGAAGATGCATCACATGAGAGCAGGCTATGCCAAACGGTGTCATTTACTGTGCCGAACTCTTCTGAATCATTTCATATTTATCAGCTCTGGGGAGTGATGGGGCTGAGCAGGAGAGAGAGAGAGAAGGAGAGAGTGAGTGAGGGAGAGGGGGAGGCTTCTACATCAACAGAAGACTTGTTATGTGTTGCTGCAGACAAACACTCGACACAAGAGGGAATTACTTGGCAAGTCTAGCGAGCTGCTCAACTCTTGTTTTGTGTCTCACATACGTAAATGACAGCAGCATCATCTGTCATCTCATCACGCTTGTGTGTGTGTGAATGTGTGTGTGTGTCCAGAGGTTTGAGGCTGTTGTGTGTACAGAATCCACAGTGGGTGGGAGTGTACATACAGCTTGTGTTTGAGTTTGGTTGTATGTGTGTACATAAATCTATGTGTGTGGGGAGAGTGTATGGTGTGTGTGTGTGTGTGTACACAGTCTAATATTTGTTTGTGTGCGTGTCTGTGTGTATGTGTGGTCAGGGAATCAGCTATGCACTGTTGTCTTTGAGCCCCTGATTGTATCTCCCTGTTCCTCCCTTGTCAACTGGAGGTTCCATCCCACCACAGTGTGCAATCGCTGTGGTCCCTTCTCCAGTCCAGTCCCACGGCACGCGCTCACAGCTCGGCCCACCCTCTCATCCCCCTCCCCCTGTCCTCCCCATGGCCCCGGCACTCAGCTCACACCCCTCTCGCCCTTGCAGATGATGCTTAATGGGGGATGTGTCACTGTAAAGACACAGGTTCACACCCTGGATCAGTAAGCACACTGACAGGCACCCCATGTCCCGAAACACATCTCTTGTTTTGAATATTAAAAATATTACAAATATTTTAAGCAATGTACATGAAGTCATTCAAATGAAAGTGTAATTGGTGTTGTTATAGGATCCAAGTGCAGTGAAGATGCTGTGATTACTAGGCTCTCAGTGCCCCAACATATCTATTGATGTAGACTGGAGCTGAAAGAAGAAGGGTAGACTTGGTATGGAGCCAAGACTGGCTGGTTGTTGTTGGGAGGGAGAGAGACACAGACAGGGTCGGGGGTGGTTCTGTGTAGTAAATAACCGCTGACATTTGTTTACTGCAACAGTTTCCTGAATTGCAGTGAAGAAGATGGTATACCGTGTGAATTGATTCCCAATATTTAGAACGACACATTTCAGCACGACTGTACCTATTTTATTGTTTTACACCACTCAACCAGTCAGTGGAGACTCACCACCAACAAAGCCTCCTGAGTCCCTACGCTACAAATCAAATGCATAAAACGTGGACATGTGGAGCCGGGCTACTTCAGCCGACTTACCAGGAGCTCTCACAATCAAGGCTTCAACCAGCAGGCCCACGTGTCACTTCACTGTGCCGAAAGACACCATTTTCTTTTGCAGTGTCTTTCTCTGAGCAAATGATTTCTCTCTGTGTTTACCTCTTAATCATTCCCTTTTTACCGTTCCCCTCAAGCCCCTTTGCTGCCCCTCAGTCCCCTTAAGATCGCCGCCTCTCTCTTTCTCTCTCCTCATCTTTCTCCATCCCTCCCTCTCTCTCTCCATCTCTCTCCTCTCTCTCTATTCCTCCCACCTTCTCCCTCCCTCTCTCTCCCTCTCTCGCTCCTCATCTCTCTCTCCCTCCCTCCATCTCTCTCCTCTCTCCATCCCTCCCACATTCTCCCTCCCTCTCTCTCTCCTTTTCTCTATCTGTCTCTCTCCATCCCTCCCTCTCCCCCATGCCCTCCGTGTCTCTCCAGCTGGCCACAGTGTTTGCGTGCTGGGGTGGCTTTCCCAGGTAATTTAGCCGAGGCCTTTCATGTGTGACAGTGCTGAGCGGCCTCACCTCCCCAGTCTATCATTTAGCAGCTGTCTGTGCCAGTGCATTAATCAGTCAACAGCAGCCTCGGCTGACATTTGTCATCCCCAGACAACTCTGACAAGCAGGAGGGTGCGGCAGTGCAGGGCACTTGTTCTCTCTCTCACTCTTCCTCTCAGTCGTGAGTCTCTCTCTCTCTCTCTCTCTTACTCTCTCCATCACTCTTCTCAGTTGTGAGTCTCTCTCTCTTACTCTCTCCATCTCTCTTCTCAGTTGTGAATCTCTCTTTCTCTCTCTTACTCTCTCCATCACTCCTTTCAGTTGTGAGTCTCTCTCTCTCTCTTACTCTGTCCATCTCTCTTCTCAGTTGTGAGTCTCTCCCTCTGTCTCTCTTCATCCAGCTCTGTTGCTTTCTTCTCTTGTTCTCAAAGTGCCCGTCATGATAGCCTCCTCTCTTCATTGGGCGTAATGCTTTATGTTTTCTCCTCTCTGTATCCTTCCCTTCCTCCATTTGTTATATCTTTTTGTGTTTTTCTCCTCATTTTTTATGTTGCGCCCATAGTGTTTATCTGGCTTGTTTTATTTTGGTTGTAGATTCCCTTTTCCTCTCTGTTTCGTATGCATATCGCCTTCTGCCTTTTGGCTCTTATCTTTCCTCACCCCTCCCCCATTCCCCCCGTCTCCCTCAATCTCTCTCTCTCTCTCTCTTTCATTCATGCAGACCGCGTCTCCGATGGCAAATCCACTTCACATCCTCATCTCTCCTCTACCCTCTCTATCCATTCCTCTGTTTCACTCCATCTCTCTCTCTTTCTCTCTCACACTCCTCCAATTTCTCTGCTGAATGCTAATTGGCTTAGCAGGGGTCCTTAGCAAGCTCTGTAAAAAAAGAAAGAAAGAAATAAGAAGCACGGTCTCAGGCATACAACGATGACCAAATTGTTCCAGACTGTGGCAAGACCCCAAGGAATCCCCGACAGTGACATTTCTCAAGTCTACCTGTTCTCTCGAACGCTGTTTGCAGCACGCCCTCATACAAATAGAACAATTTCACACATTTCTCTTCTGCTGTGCAGTCAGGAGGTAGAAGTGTGTGTGTGTGTGTGTGTTCGTTCACGTGTGTGTGTGTGATGGGTAGGGGTGGGGGGGAATTTTGAGACCTTGATGAAAAATTGCAGAAAATATGGCAGGGGCGAGGTGACAGCTGGGAAGGATGCGGCGGCTGATAAGGAGCACAGCTGCCCGTGCAGAGAGGAGCGCGGAGCTGTGAAACACCGGCACTGCCAGCCCGCCCGCATCACCAGGGGCCCGCACAGCGACGCCACGAATGAAAATTGAGTTTCTGAAGTTCAAGGATACACCGTTCTGCTGGGTGTGTGTGTGAGTGGGTGTGTGCGTGTGCGTGTGTGTGAGTGGGTGTGTGCGCGCGCGTGTGTGTGTGCTTGTGTGTGTGTGTGTGTGTGTGTGTGTGTAGGTGGGTGGGTGGATGTGCATTTCCAGTGCACACGCTGATTTTAACAGTACAATTGAAATGGAATAAAATACAATGGCAGACAAGTACGTAAAGAGTTAGCTCAAAGAAAAATGAGTTTAAAGAAAGTGCCGTTCCTTAGAAACCACAGCCATAACGTGTTAAGGAGAGGAAGGCGATGGTAGGGGAAATGTAGGCAAATTTGAGTGACACTGAACCACTAATCTGTATTTCTGCTACAGCCTCAATGGTTAATCCCTTGTTTGACCCACAGGGTTAAATCCTCATCTTCCAACACCCCACTGAACTACACAATCATCATGTGGCTAGTTGTGTATCAGACATGCCACCAGGGGTTCATGAAGAGTGTGCCTGTGTCTGTGTATGTTGTGTGTGTGCATCATATCTCTGTGTATGTGTTTTGGGGGGGGGAGGTGCCTGAGAAAAAAAGCTTTACAACCCATGTCTAGCCAGTTGTTTACACACTTGTCGGTATTGATTTGAACAGACATAATCTTCAGCCATTTGAGCTATGTGTTAGTTATTGCACTTATGTCATCTTCGGTTTTCACCTGCTTCTCCAAAACGATGTGCTCTCCTGCCTTCTCTCTCCTTATGTGTCTGACACAGGAGATGCCAGAGGACTGACCCAAGGTCAGGAGTAAAGCGAAAAAAGCTTCTTTTCAACTACTGCTGCTGATGTCTCTGCACACTTTCGAGCTACAACCTCTTGTAAGCAAGCTATTAAACTTGACAGAGAGGTGGCTTCCTCACCCATATCTGAGCATGTGTCAGCAGGCTTTATTTGTCATGGGAAGTCAGTTCTGAATCAGAACTGCAGCTGCCGGGTTAAAAGAAAGAAAACAAGAAAGAAATACAGAAAAAAAGAAAGACAGAAAGAACGAAAGAAAGGAAGAAAGAAAGAAGTTGTCCCCCGAGCCCCTTCTTTCTTCCACTACAGTATCTGTCACTTTCCATCTCTCCGTTACCTCCTCTCCCTCTTTATCCCCTCGCTACTCCCTAACTCTCGCCTCGCAGCCCACTCGTCCTCAGTGGTCGTGCAGCCGAGGGCATCACCCCTCTCCTCTCCGTGTGAGCAGGTAACCCGGCTGGTGGTACGCAGGCACAGTGGACCTTCACTGGCAGCCCACTCAGAACCTGAACCCTGTGGGGCTCAGGATGGTTTGGTCAAGATCAGTGGGTTTAGCTGAGCGCTGAGGTTAGTAATGCGAGCTGTACGCTCACCACTCTTTGTGTGGCCTGACAACATCCCCACCCACACAACAGCAACTGGACAACAAAATGGAGAATATACTATGTGCTTTGCTCACATATGATGCCTAAAGACAAAAGGCTTGTAATCCCACCTATTACACAAGAGAAGATGGGGCTTCTAAAGAATGCCTACACAATAGCTTTCAGTCATGTTCCGCACAAAAAAAAAGCAAGAGAGACGTAAAACAATTAAACAAGATTCTCCGCTGCTTACAGAACTTGTAAACCAAGAAACAATATGCAGCTCTAAAGACATTAGGTTATAATTATGTAAGGGATAATGTATAGAATGCATCCCATTATCGGGAAAATAAGTCCACATGCAATGTCTCTTTACATTTATTTGTTACCATTTCGTCGTGGCTTTTGCTGCAGCTGGACTCGACTTAATTAAACGGCTACATTTTACTTGACAGTGTCGACATAAGAGTGACATGACAATGTCATGAATGTGTCATAAACAAGTCATAAACGTGTATGACATAACGCTTCTGATATTGTGACATTCGGGTTTTCTCATAACAAGTTAGGATTAGGGTTAGATTTAAGGTTAGAGTTAGAGGTTAGGATTAGGTTTCATGTGTCATGACAGTGTCGTGTCACTCTTATGTCGATACTGTCAAGTAAAGTGTTACCAATTAAACTCACACTCCAAACAACTTCAAGGAAGTTGGAGGAAAACGGAGGAAACCAAAGGGAAATGGAAACTAAAGTGTGGACTGTTTAAAGAGGTTGTGTAGCTCTCGACCTCATCAGTATTTTAAAGTGCACATTGCTCTCATTCAAGGACTGCATAGTACACACACACTCAAAGACACATTCAAGTAAGTTTGGAACAGAGGGAAGCAGAGGGAAATAGAAACTGAAATGTGGACTGTTTAGAGAGGTTGTGTAGCTCTTGACGTCATCAGTATTTTAAAGTGCACATTGCTCTCATTGAAGGGCTGCTTAATTGGCAATTACTATCTGATTATGCCATTGTTGTAACCATTAATAGCGTCTGGTCTGATATATCTGTCGTCTGTAAAAATAATTTATACCGTTAGCCTGCTAGCTTACGTAAGCTAATTTAGTTTATCACCCGGAGAGAAGAAATACTTTTTTCTGATTGGCTGGCGGGGTGGCTTTTAATTCTGAATATCGGGACACCTATGAAGTAGATCTGGTAAAAAAAGTTTAATCGCTGTTCCATATCAATGCTTATGAATGGTAACTATAACAACGATAGTAGAACGACGGTTGAGCCTGGAGGCAGGCCTCGCAACAATGGAATCAACTGTAAACAAGCTAACTGTCCATGCTATCGCTATGTGTCCAGTTATACAGAATTAATGGACTCGGCGGAGGCAACTCCCCTCCGCTGTGCGTTGGGGAGTTCTTTGCCCCTCACCCTTGTCCATTAAAGGATAATTCCGGTGTGATTTTGACCTAAAGTGTGTTGAAACATGATACCGAGTGTGAACGTATGTTTCATAGCTCACCTCGGCTTGTCCCCTGCACTCAGAAATCTGGTGCTAGTTAGCCAATGCTACCAACACAGTGTTTCGTTGTGGTGCCTCGGGCATCGGCCTAGCCATGCAAATAAATCACTGTTTTACACCATTTACGAGGCTCAAAGTAGCTCCATACTTCATTGGTAGACTTCCGAAGGCCTTGACATTTAAAACGAGACATAGAGAACTTTGAAAAAGCACTGGTAGTTTATTTACAAGACGATTTATACAGGCAGTACCTTAAGGAATTTTACCGTTCAACGCCATCTTTAATTTACTGGAACTGGAAGCAACTGAATCCATGCATTTTCACTGAATTATTTTTGGAATCTGATCTCTTATTATGCCTGTTCGTACGTACTCATCGCTCGACTTATCGTGACTTTTTAATTTTTTAATGTGAAAATCATTGAGTATGAACAGAAGTTTATGAAGGGGGTAAATTTACTAATCTAATTTGCATTATGATGTCACTGGATGGTAACCACCGTGAATTATGCACATTTCAGTAAATACTTAAGCAATGCTATATTGCTTTTATACAACAATTCTACCACAAACTAAATAATCTGAAAACATCCCGTTATTGTTTAAAAATGTTAATTTCGACATCGTTCTTACGTATCAAAAAATAGTTCCCTTTTCAATAGACCTCTTGGTTGCTAGGTAACCAACATTTCAGATCCCTCGTTACGGGTCTTTGTGGTTTACGTGTGTTCTTGAAAGAAATGTTGAAAGTCGGGCTGAAATCACATTCATATCTAGGTTTGCTGCATGCATGTTACAAGGACACTGGGCCATGTCATGTAAGGGACATGGTACTGCAAAAAAATGGAAACATAGTCTACATTGCAGAACCACTCAACTTTATTAATTTTTGGTGAATAAATGTCACACTACTGTGCACAGCCTGACGTGACGATGCTAGCACGTTAGCAGCGGTTAGCTAACGTTAGTTATCTACAAGTCTCCTCCAAGTGACAATCATATTATACACAATGCTGCCAATGCTGAGAACAATTAGCATCCTCGTTTATCTTACTTACATTGAGTTGACTGTGTGGCTTAATCCACAGATGTGGTGAAGCACTGTTTCGTTATGGTTTGCTAAGGAGTAACCCATTGCTTAAAATAGTGGAGGGCTGGGATGAAAACATTGTGTCAAATCTTCGCATTGTATCGCGGAGTGATTTATTATTAGCTGTGCAAAGTCTGAGTTGAAATGTCCAGGGATATTCCAACTCATGGAACGTCTCTCGGCCAATCAGAAACAAATAAATAGTTCCATAGAACCCAATTGTTGTATAATAGATGTTGAACATATTTGAGCAGTTTTACTTTCTTTTTTTGTCATTTCACCCACATAACAAAGGAACAGGAAAACAGTCACATGTAAACCAACAATAGTAAACTATTACTATAATCACAAACCCTATGCTACTACTGTATACAATAAAGACGCCTGGTCAAATCAGTTCCTATCGCGGGTGACTTTGTAGTTCTTCAGAGCCCTATTTTTACAACCCCTGCTGTCTATACCACGTCCATTACAGACACTATCATCACTATTGCCACTGGCACCTCCAGCTATGTTGGGCAGAGGGTCGAAATAAGCATGTTATGCTTAGTGGACACTGTCGCAAAGAAGCACCTCCATTCACAGACGCACCGTGACTATCAGTCAATAGACGATTGATCATATTCTCATATTCTCTTTTTCAACATTTGGTGTATTTCTGCTTCAATTTGGGCAACACTATGGCCCGTATCGCTTCCGCGTTATGGAGGAAATGCACGTCTTCTTCGTGTGTTTCTCGCGTGCTTCCTAAAAACTTTGAAAAAAAAGGTTGAGCTTGAATCGAAGCTCTGGGTGTCTGCCAACTAGTGGTCAATAGTACAAATGAGATTTTACACTGTACTCGGGTCTATCGTCTGTTTTATTCAGTAATGACGCATGGGCGGTTAGAGGGTTAAGTCAACTCTAGGGCCAGGATATGGAACAGAGAGTTTCAAAGGCAGATGATATGGCGGTAGAAGGTCTTCATCTGGCAGCGCTCAGAAAGTTAGGGTAAACCACCTGTAAAATGGGCGTTTAACTCTCAGGGCCCGTCGAGGTTTAGTGGCTTGTGTCAGAGTCTCATCGTTTGGCAGAGGTCCATCTTCCCTTCTCTCTCGAATCCCCAACACTAAACTCTCTGACAGAGAGAAATATCTCCCTCTAAAACACCTGTCTCGCACTCTCTCTCTCTTTCTGTGTCTGTCTGTATCACTTTACACATACGTGTGTGTGTGTGTGTGTGTGTGTGTGTGTGTCAGTCTGTCTCTTTCACTCAAACAGACATATGCACACAAACACACACACACATATACACATGCGCACATGTATACTCACACAAACTTAATTTAGCTCATGGAAAGAAGTAGCAGGAATTGTCAAAATGCTAATTAAATTAGGTCAGTTTTTGTTTTTGATAGTTATAGAAAATGTTTTCAACATGCTTCAAATTAATTGCCAGTGAGAGAGCGAAAGAAGGACAAGCAAGGGAAATGAGTCTGCACAACATACCCACAAGGCATCAGCTGCAACAGATAAGCCAAATCTGACTAATAGTTCATTATTTTATGAATAGTATAACACATGGAACACGAGGTGTCTTATCGTATAAAAACTCTACATTACACTATTACATTATGTCTAACCCGTCTAGGCTGTATGTCTACTTTGAGACCACCTACAATAAATGAACAGTAAGCCTACCCCCTCTGGTCGTCCCACTGCTCTAGGCACACCTGTGTCTGGGCCTAAAACAGGAGCAGAGCACCATTTGTCCCAGGCTGGCTGTCACTGGGACAGCCGTGGCCTACTGGTTAGCGCTTCAGACTTGTTACCGGAGGGTTGCCAGTTCGAACCCCGACCAGTAGGCACGGCTGTGCCCTTGAGCAAGGCACCTAACCCCCTCACTGCTCCCCGAGCGCCGCTGTTATTGCAGGCAGCTCACTGTGCTGGGATTAGTGTGTGTTCACTGTGTGCTGAGTGTGTTTCACTAATTCGCGGATTGGGATAAATGCAGAGACCAAATTTCTCTCAAGGGATCAAAAGAGTATATATACTTATACTTTTCATTCAGGTCTTAATTGACTGATTAGAAAAAGTGAAGAACCAGCAAGTTCAATGATTTGGATTTAAAAAGTTGCCATTATGTGCCATTAAAAATGGTCATGCTTCCAGACTGACGATGAGGTCTCTGGTGTGGTATACATTAGAAGATGATGATTGGTGTAAACTTTGTCACGACATGATAAGCAGATCTGGCGCTTAAAAACACAACGTTCCATTCAGGTGTTTACAAGTAAAAGGCGCACTGTTCTTAGCAGTTCTGTTGAAGGCAGTGAGATTAGGTATTGCATCCTACAGTCACTCTGTTTGGAACATCGCAGTTCGGGTTTCAAGATTGATAAGATTCAGTTAATGCGTAGAGTATGGATCACCTCAAAGTTTGGGACAACCAAACAGCAGTGTAAGCAAATCCTTATTGTTAGGTGAAAATAGCTGTCTTTTCTCTAGGCCTATCCTATCCTATAAGCTCATTGGTTTCTTCTTTTCTTTTCTTTCCTTTCCCTTGTTCGCGTGTTGGATAGTAAAGCGATATTGCATTTAATTAAAGCAATGTTTACGTCATGTGAGCCAGAGCCGATATGGCCAGAGCTGCTTGCTCTGTAAAGGTATTTCTGTCCCACCCAAATTGTGTTAGAATGGTGTGTTTAGCAGTCAGAATTTTTAAAAAAAATTCCCGGGGGTGAAATCTCCCTCATCCCAGAAATTGTAAAAAGCTTGAAACACATATGTGTAGGGTAGCCATGCACCGTTATTATTTCTTTTTTTTTTTTTGGGGGGGGGGGGGGGGGATTAGCGTCCTGGGCCATTGTGTGTACTATGGAATACAACCCTAGTGGTGCCCCTGACCATACAGATACCATACCATACCATACCGATACCTGATACTTGCCAAGGAAGGTTAAGGATGGGTTCACTCTCTGATGGGTTCACTCGGTACGGTCTACATTGGTGAGGGTGACTGTTCAGAGCCTATAACCCTGTGTTCATATAGTGCTTCTTTTGTCGCAGGAGAGTTTTAGGGAGCACTACAACCCATCATTTTTTCATTGCTTATTTTATTAGGCTATTGATTGAATTGACATTGTGTTTTATTATTGCTATTCTTCTTATTATAGTTTGACCAACATTCTAATCTGTTCCCTGTTCAATTTTAAATATTATGTTGTTTTTGTATTTGTGCGTCGCTTTGGACAAAGGCATCTGCCAAATCCCATAACCATAACCATAACCATACCCAAGATGTCCCTTTGTTTCTATGGCAACATCAGCTTGACAACATCTCACCAGGGTAGGCTTGCTAACGTTTTGACTGTGGATAGTGTTCGCAAATCAGCACAGACATAGCCTACTGTTGTTTACAATAATGGGATTTTTAGACTACACAGTTCCTACTTCTTGGGTACATTTTCCATGTTTTAGCTATGGAATGTGGTCCCAATGTAAATCTCTTTATGTTATGATAGACCAGCAGCAGCCCATTGTGACAACTCCAAAAGTTCCAAAAGTTGAGATATGTTAAACGGTGTTCAGAGCAGCCACACAAAAAATAGGCAGAACGCTTATTAAAAAAAGTCACTGGTGCTCAAAAAAAAAAAACACTATATGGACTTGAACCTTATAAGAGCCATACAGTTAGGTCGAGTGGCGACGAGACCAGACAACGCAGGGGCAGTGAGAGGAGAGTGTTGATTTACTCTGAGTGTCCAGGGAAATCAGTGTGTGAGAAACCTTTGTGATATACAGTCCTGGGTCCGGCACTGCCACCAGACACTGACACCCCTATAATAACTGGCCGTGAAGAACAGCCAAATAATAAGACTGACTCAGTGGAGGTCCATGGATGCCAAGGCCATTCCCAATTTAGTGAAATAAATAAAAAAATAAGACAGCAAGGTTTTTCTTCCCTTCCTGGCTCACTGACTTTATATCATTCTGCAGAGAGAGAGAGACACTAGACTAGACCATATTATGTACACACAGGTACTTTGCTGTAACTACTTACAGTTGTTTTCAATCACAATTGCTTTTGTCCAATCTGTAGTTACATTTTCAAAACTCTAAATACAATCAACACAACATCTGTCTATTGGTGCCATACTTTTAAAGGAGCAGCACAACATGTGTCTATTGGTGCCATACCTTTAAAGGAATCAGCACAACATCTGTCTATTGGAGCCATCGCCGTCTCCCCCAGAGTTACAGTTTTTCTCGATTGCTTTGACCTGCTTAAAAAAACTGAGATTCACTTGGTCTTCATCAACAGTACAAACTGTGTTTACTGTCGGCCTATTTCAAGTTGTAGTTCAATGTAATTTGTCTTGTCTAGGTGCTTAATATACAGTAGGTCTTACATGTCAATGACACTTAGTACATCTTGAGAAGAATGAATATAATTATTTTTTATTCAACACATTTAGCCTTTTCTCAGTAGCACCTAGACAAGACAGTTAGACAAGCTTTTGTACTGTTTTCTTCGCCAAATAGGCAATACTTTCTCTAAATGTGCCTTAGATTCATACTTGCAAATATCAACACAGAACAGAACACAGATACAGAACACGCTATCTCTCATGGATAATGAATGATTGTTGATTGAAAATTTTTGCAAAGGAGTTTCACACAGGTGTATCAGAGATTCAGACTTATGCAACCACCTGTGAATAGATGTTTTCCTTTTGTTTAGCATAGGAAAACCAATAGAGTTTGGGGTCTTTGAATGACATCTGTGTTAACTGTTTTACAAAAGGGTATGAGAAATATGTGAACCCAATGCAAACGTGTGAACACATTTGCTAGAGATGACTTCTGCTGTGCAAAGAAGGTGTTCATGAAGAATTGTTTTGAAAACATGATTACAGAGCTGACACAAGCATTAAAGTGATCGAGAAAAACTGTAAGATGATAAATACCCTTCTTGTCTCTGTGCGTTGCAGTAACTCAATCTGACGGAGCCATTGTTAGCCTAGCTTAGCATAGTTCATTGAGGTGGTCAGAACCAACTAGCTCCGAAAAGGGACAAAAGAACTCCAACATTGTCCTATTTACATGTGATTTGTATAGTTAAAACATGTACAATTTCCAATGTAAAATGAGAGCGGTTTTCTAAGCATACTTGGAACTATGCTTTCATTCAAACGAAGCACTTCTACATGGACAGAGTGTTTTGCATGCAACACCTGAAAAGCTCCAAATCCCAAGTAGCAATGTGCCTGAATGAGAATATACACAACTTTAATCAAAAGGTTGATATTAAAAGGTCAAGTTCTGAAAAATATGGATTTCATATTGTCTATTATGTGCAGGTATACTAGTAGACTCATGAAAAGTAATATGATTAGTGCCATCACCTCTTTGCATTCTGAAAGTTGGTGTTCTATGACTGACTATGATTACATAATGGATAAAAAACGTGCTAGAGTTGAATAACTAGAAGGAATAACTAATGAAGGAATAACTAGATTTTGAGTCAGGTTTACTGGCTTGGTAACAGAGAAGGGTTTTTTGTATACATTTTGAAATGAAAACTTATGTAAATATTAACTTAAAGTTTTTGAAGAATACTGTAATTGTGTGTGGGTGGGTCAGAGTTAGTCAGCAATATTTTCAGTTCAGATTATTGTCTTTGAGAAGAAATTAATTAATTCATTAATTAATTTCTCCTCAGAAGGATTAACAAGAAAGTTAATTTATTACCATCAGAGTAATTATGAGTGGAAATAATTGTCCGTATGAGTTGGCAGTCAGGCTGATGGTATCCCAGCCTGCTCATGGCGGTCACCCTCATCTGTGCTGTGCACTTAAGACAGCAATCTTGTGATCCCCTACTATCACTCTCCTCTTCCCTTCACTGCAAGTTTGCTGTGTAATCTGCAAAGACCCAGAGGGTGTGTGTGCGTGTGTGTGTGAGAGAGAGAGAGAGAGAGAGACAGACAGACAGAGAGAGGATGAGACCCAGAAGGTGTGTGTGTGCGTGTGTGTGTGTGTGTGTGTGAGAGAGAGAGAGACAGAGAGAGGATGAGCATTTTTGTGTAAGTGTGAGTGTGTGATTAATGTATGTGCTATGTATATATAGTACATGTGTGTGTGTGTGTGTAAGTGTGTGCATGTGTGTGTATGTGTATGTGTATGTGCGTGCATGTGTGTGTGTATGTGTATGTGTATGTGCGTGCATGTGTGTGTGCATGTTTGCGCGTGCGTGCACATACATACATTTGTGCGTGTGTGTGTGTGTGTGTGTGTTAAGACAAAAGCCATTAAAGTGCAGCATCAGCAGAGGATGTGCCTCAGTGAGTGCTTTAATGGAATCCCGGTGTCTCAGGGAGCAGACAGGGGGGTGGAGCCCTCACAGCCAGATCTTAAAGAGTTGTGCATGCTGTAATGGCTTCCAGGAGGGCAGAAGGAGAGAGAATGGTCCGGAGGCACCACAATGTTGCTGAGGAGACATTTAGTGAACTGTCAGGCAGGCAACGTCCTTGGATTGTTTTTTGGAATGGCTTGACTATCACAAAGGTAAAAAAGTATTTCATATTAAAATGGTAACAGTGAAAATCTCTTCAACAACTTTATTATTATCATATTATCTTATTCATATCAAACTGTTTTTTGTTTAAGAAATACCACAAACGCTGTGAGTTATCCCATTTTAGTTTTCCCCCCCAAACAAAAGGATTAGTAAGAAAAGCCAAAACGTTCAAATTTATACATAGCTTAGGGGGGACCATACAGCCATGAAAATTATCATGCAATGCATAACCAAGCAACCTGTCATTACAGCACATGGGGATACTATACAGCATCTAATGTGAACATTTCTCTTCCCCCTCACACTCACCATATACTGTCTCTCCATATCCAAGACTGAGAAAGCCTTGCAGCCATCAAGACAGCATTTGCTCTTCTAAATGGGCTAATTTGTGGCTTATTGACACACCCCATCTCACTGACCCCCCCAAAGGGTCCGTCGTCAGTGGAGGTCCCTTTGTTGAGGGACAGTGTTTTAGTGTTTCATGACACATTTTCCACAAGAGGAAGAAGGAGATGTCATAGCAGAGAGGGGAACAAGGCATGCTAATGCATATTATTAAGCAATCAATAAACATCTACGGGGTGCGCTGGGTTCAGGTTTTGGTGCCATATCATTTTATTACCCCATTTATCCATTTCTGCAAAATCTGTTAACTCTAGTAATTGTCACTAGGGTTAGATTAGGACATATTTAGATAGGTTTGGCCTTATTATTAGTACCTTCAGACTACAGCATCATAGTAACTTTTGATTATGGTTAGAGGAAGTTAAAAATCATGATCATTTTCAGTCAGGGTTCCTGTGAGGTGAGGCTGAGTTCTGTGTCAGGTAGCTCAAATGTTGGGCAGGTTTTCAAAGCAAAATGATTCAGCGCCTTTTTCTCAGAAATAACTACAGTATACGACATCAACAAAGCAAGACTCGCTAAGGCCTCATGTCTAGACAAATGAGGTCCCAGGCTGTGCCAGGTAAACAAAGTACACTTTCGAAACACTGAAAGGAAATGATTAAAAACTCATCATGGCCATCCGATAAACCCATCAAAGTTTGCGTCATTATGCTTAATGAAGGGGTTGAACGTCTGGTGCATGTTTGGGTGTCTAGATAATATTTTGTTTTTGTCTCACAGGAAATAAATGACCTCCTATGAGATCTCACCTGTTTCTCCTAAAGCTCCCTTAAGAGAAATAAGGAGCTAAAGAATAGATTGAGAAGAAAAGAAGAGCATTTTGAAATTTTAAATTGAACTTCGATCAGACTTGGAGGAGGAGGGCGCTGTGTGCCTCTGAGAGTTAAAATTAAGAAAAATGTAATTACCCAAATTCAATTACTGTAATTTCTAGCCTATTAAACAAAGTGTATACATTGATTTTGTAAAGTCTCTTCAATGAGGTACACAGGGGAGGCTATACATGGGAATGCATTTCTTTGATTTTTCATTATTCTGTATTATTAAAGCACTGATCTGATGCTGATTAATTGGGGTATTGGGCTCTGTGGTTAATACACAGGTGTGGGCAATACACGGTTTTGTCTCTTTTAATTTGCATAAAACACTGTTGTGCAGCAGTGTACACACCATACGGCTAATATACGGCTAATATACGGCTAATAAGAAATTACTTGATGACTAGGGAAAACAAAATATACAAAAGAGAGATATAATTTACAATTTTCTTTTACTATAAGTAGGAGTTGTTAATGAGAGTTTAATAAATGATAAAGACATTAAGCTGAAGCAGTGGACTGGATGGAAAGTCCTGACAGGAAGCCGATTAAAGGGCTGAGGGGGTTTAATGGAGCGGACGTCCTGTGGAAAAGCCACGGAGTAAACAAGAAATAGTAAAAGTTTACACCACACTATTGACCACTGCAGATCTGCACACAGGCTAAACTATGTTTACACACCCACAACCACACACACATATCCTTTTGGCTAGCATGGATTTGCTTTAACTTTGCACATCTTAACCATGCCGTAATGTTCTCTGGCAGCTTTCAGAGAGTGCAAGTCTGAGTTTGTATGTATGTGAGTCAGGATGTGTTTACACGTGGATCTAGTCTAGTTTGTGTGTGTACTTCTATTTGCATTTGCACATGTGTGGCTCTGTTTGGACGTGTGTGTGTGTACGCACGTGCACATCTGCCAGCGAAGAGCCTTTGAAGGGACTCTCACTGCTTTTTAAAGCCTGGTTCTAATTAATTCACAGCAAATGACTATTGAGTCCTTTTAAGCACTTTGTTCCTCATTAGATTCAACAAAAGCCATTAATTACCCTGCTCTCTCCGCTAAACTCTCCCGGCCTCTCCCAGTGGACCTGGTCACGTGACCGATGCAGACAGGAAGTCCACAATATGAGCCTTCGAGGACTTACGCTTCGTTCTGCCAGCAGTCCTGGGCTAGTCCAATCTGATTACGTTCTCATTACTCTCTACCTGAGGCTGTGCAGCGTTAAGTATTTCAAACACGTTGCCCGTGGTTAGTGTATCAACCAAAAAGAAGAGTGAGAGAAATCAATACCGACTTCAAATGAAGACAAACCACAATGTCTGATGTGCCTCAGCAGCTGTAAATAAATGAAAAGACCAACACTTTTTTTCAGGAAGCAACTCTGAGGAGCTTTAGGTTTTCAGAGAATACAATCCACTGCACTGACAGTGACCTTTAAATATAAAAGTAGGAACAACAAGCCGTTCTTGCTATGAATTATGTATGTGCAGCTGGTATGGATGTAAGGTTGAACCTTGCCACTTACAGATTCATGAATTGCAGTTTTCATGTAAATCCTTGGGGGAAGTGTAAGCTCAGGAGTGCACGGTACGACACTGCAAAGAGGCCTCTCACAACATGTACGAGGGACCTTGCCATGGTATTGCCATAATGTATTGCCAACAAAAAGCATTTGTGACACTTTTTTTTCTGTCCACTTTTTGGAACAGTGAGGGAGTAGCTTACCTTCGCCCACCCCCTGCCCATATGCACACAAACCGTGAGTAAATAAAAACACTTCTCTTGCTCTGTTCTTGATGCTGAGAGGGGTGAAAAGCATGCTGCTAAATATTTACATTTACCCCCTTTTGTTTCACCATCCCGTGCTTCCACGGCCTTGCTGTCAGAGTGAGATAAGCGATAACGGCTGTTGGACAAACCCTCATTCCAGAGAGAAATGGCAGCTACCAGAGAGAGAGAGAGAGAGAGAGAGAGATGGGGCCAGAGAGAGAGAGAGAGAGGGAAAGAGAAAAAAAAAGCGTGGGCTTATTCCAACAGCGGATATGAAATGGCAAACATCCATCTTCTCAGTGACAGAGCAAAGCTTTGCCCCATGTATATAAAGCAGGCCAGAGAGATAGGGGGAGGCCCGCTCACCTACTCTGTCCACCATATTGCATTGATAAGCAGCACTGAGGCCCATGTAAGTATCCTCACACACACGGTCATGCACACACTGGTGCATCTTCATCTTCATACACACTGGTGCATCTTCATCTTCACACACACGGTCATGCACACACTGGTGCATCTTCATCTTCACACACACGGTCATGCACACACTGGTGCATCTTCATCCTCACACACACAGATGCTTCTTCATCTGCCTTTGGTGTGGAATGGTTCACATTCGATTCCCTGATATGTGGCACCAAATACTTCATCAAACAAAACAGCAGTTACGTAGTTCACACACAAATCAAGCATTTCACACAGTCACATGGCTGACGTGAGCTCTTTCCAGATGTGAGTTTGACTCGACCAACAAAACAAAGACATTACAGGCTACAGATTGATCAGGTTGCAGTGAGGTTGTTGTCAGATTTACTTTATCACAGTTAGGACTTTGGCTTTGGAGCTTTCAGCAGTCCTTGTGTAGTCCACACCGCCTTGTCTGTGCTTTGAACAATTAACTATAACTGACCTTTATATCTATCTGTCATTTGAACTTTAACCACCATTGATACAGCTGCTTTCAAACTTTACAATATCTAACTTCCCAGTCTTGCATTTCATGGCCCAGGAAACCCCCTCAGGCACATATACTGTACACACTCAGCCAGTGGCCAATCCATTCCATTTATGAGCCCTCGTTGGTGTTGTATACTGCATGTTGCTGTTACCATACATTTCATCATCACTGCCCAGACAAGTGGGAACAGGGCGGCCTCACACACACACACACACACGGGCCTGGCTGAGGTCAGACACACTCACGTTGCCCCTCCAGCGCCTCTCTGCCACTGAAATCTAATAACATGGTGCATTAGACACACCCCAAGCCCGGCCTGCACAAGCATTCAAATTGCAGCCTGCTTTGAAGTTGTAGTTGCTTTCACCGCTCTAACACCCATGTGGGGTCTGTTCTCACCACCACTGTACACTGCCACTGTCCTTTGTTGGTTGAAGATGGAGACTGACCACAGTGCAGCAGCTACAGACGGAAGGCCTGAGATGTAAAAAGGGAAGATAACAAGCATGCGCCAACACACATAAACATAAACACGTGTATAAACATTTACACACTCGCATACACAAACACACACTGACTTTGTGTCTCTCAAGGCAACCTCAGGTTCATTTGATCATTCAATCAGCAGAATTAACTGATTACGGCAGCTGTTAGGCAAATTGCAGTATTGGCGCCTGCTCTGGGACCTTTTAAGTGAGCTAGAAATCCTCTAAACTAGTTTTCTCTTCGTACTAAATGAGCACTTTATGTCTAATGACAGGGGAGTAGAAACAAACAAAAAAAAACAGCTGTAAGGGGAAGTGAAAATCAAAGTGGAAGAGATGGGTTCGGTGGGCAGATAAAGAAAAGATGAGAAAAGCAGAAGAATTAAAGGTAACACTCTACTTGAAGGTATCTAGATAAGAGTGACATGACACTGTCATGACACATGAAACCTAACCCTGACCTCTAACCCTAACCCTAACTTGTCATGACAAAAACCGAATGACACTTAATGACAGAAGCATTATGTCATAAGCGTTTATGACTTGTTTATAATGTTTATGACACGTTCATGACAGTGTCGTGTCACTCTTATGTAGATACCTTCAAGTAAAGTGTAACCGAACTAAGAAATGAGTCAGGCTTTTCAGAAGGCATTCTACCATTTATATTCAAAAGTGTAAATACCACATTGCTGTCTGGGAAAGTGAGGCTGTGTTTGGCAACAAAAGACTGAAATATTAGACAATGTTTCTGCATCTATGATTACACGTCATTGTTCACACTATAATTATCTCCAAGTTGAAACGCTCTCTTGTTGCGCCCATTACCATCTCACTCCTAGTTAAGGCTTTTTCCACAACACACCTGGACGACTGCATTCTTCTCATGCGAGACCGCCCACCCGCTTTTCATTCCATATCAGAATGATGCTCGCTATAGCCATTACAGCGAGAGGCATTAAAGCGCTGTTGTTTTATCCAAAGTCTAATAGGCCTGGGCTGATTGAATAAACACATTCACAAACACAGAGGTGAGATGGTGTTTCAGCCAGTGCAGAGAAGCCATTAGGAGCCATTAACACACCACAAGATTTTCATGGACAGGCAGCCAAAAAGCCTTCAGAAATGATATGCCTGATGGAGTGGAAACATTCTCTCTCTCTGTTTACCCTCACACTCTCTCTCATCTGTGTGTGTGTCTGTGTGTGTGTGAGAGAGAGAGTATATACTGTATACATGTGACTATACAAACTCAAATTATATTTTTAACAACATGAGGTGGGTATGATCAGTGGCATGAGATGGGTATGATCAGTGGACTTGCCCTCTATGGGCCAGCGGTGCAGCCCGATCTGCACTGAGGCAGGCGAGCCAGTGGACTGGTCCAAGCAGGTGCACTTCACGTCACATGTGCTCGTTTCTGTTTGTGTGTGTGTGCGCATGTGCAAATACTCTTTCTCTCTTCTGTGTCTATGTATGTGTGTGTGTGTACTGTCTTTCTCCCCCCTGTATGTGTGTGTGTGTGTGTCTGAGAGAGAGAGTGTGTGTGTGTGCATGTGCACATGTGCAAATACTCTCTTTCTCTCTTCTGTGTACAGTACATGTGTGTGTGTGTGTGTGTGTCTCTGAGAGAGAGTGTGCATGTGCACATACTCTCTTTCTCTCTTCTGTGTACATGTGTGTGTGTGTGTACTATCTTTCTCTCTTCTGTGTGTATGTGTGTGTGTGTGTACTATCTTTCTCTCTTCTGTGTGTACATGTGTGTGTGTGTACTATCTTTCTCTCTTCTGTGTGTATGTGTGTGTGTGTACTATCTTTCTCTCTTCTGTGTGTATGTGTGTGTGTGTGTACTATCTTTCTCTCTTCTGTGTGTATGTGTGTGTGTGTGTACTATCTTTCTCTCTTCTGTGTGTATGAGTGTGTGTGTGTACTCTCTTTCTCTCTTCTGTGTGTATGAATGTTCACTTTGCCTCCTTGCGTGCAAAATCTGCCATTTCCCTTCGCTGCCATCATCTTGTTTACTTCCCTGCACTTTGTTTAAAATGCAATTATCGTTTGAAATGCAAGTTTCATTTACGTGTGTGTGTGTGTGTGTGTGTGTATGTGTGTCTTCGTGCCGGTGTGAAGGGGTGTGCACATTTTTTTCCTTTATTATTTCTAGTCGCTCCAAGATAATCACTGGATGACAACTGTGTCTGTGTTTTGAGGTAAATTGAGGTGAAAATGGACCGGATGCACCTGGCTCTCAATTTATTTTGAATTTGTTGTCAATTTCACACTTTTTTATGATGCCAACCAAACCGTTTGCAATACGGCCTCATCTTTATGCATTTTAAATGGAAACCACGCTCAAGAGCCTGATTCCTAACACACGCATAGACACATGCACACACGTTTTGTGCGGATACGTCAATGATTACATTAACATTAACACAGTGGAGATTTGTCTCTCATGACCACTGAAATTACAATTACCTAAGAATATGTTTCTAAACTTTCCTGTTAGTGATTGTTCTACACCCTAATACATACACACGCATGCAAATTCACATAGAAATCCATACAGTGTGTTCCCCTCTCAATATCAAATAGAGACACCAAAAAGAGAATTTGATGAACAGCTCAATTTAGAATTGGAGAATGTAAATGTAATGTAAATCATGTAAATCATGTAAATCGGGGCAGTCTTGGCCTACTAGGGCTTCGGGCTTGTAACTGGAGGGTTGCCGTTTCGATTCCCGACCAGTAGGAACGGCTGAAGTGCCCTTGAGCAAGGCACCTAACCCCTCACTGCTCCCCGGGCGCCGCTGTAGCAAGGCAGCTCATTGCTCCGGGTTAGTGTGTGCTTCACCTCACTGTGTTCACTGTGTGCTCTGTGTGTTCACTAATTCACGGATGGGATAAATGCAGACACCAAATTCAGAGAAAGAAATCTGATTAAAGAAATCTGATTAAAAAGAGAGAGAATAAGACTTGGTGACATTACTCCCTTCAAGGAACACACCGACTTGGGACTTTAGCTTATTCACCGTATTCCCCAGAGTTAGATAAGTCGATACTAGAGTTGGTAATGAATAATCGATGATCGATTATTTGTTTGTGAGAATTTATTCGACTAAAATTCTAAGCCTAATAAATAATCGTTCTAGTCGCGCACATTATGAGAACAGCTATAACTTCCGGTATCTTGTGCGACAACAGACGACGAGACGAGCAGAGATAAAGCGGGTTAGGAGAAGTGCAGTGTGGGACCATTTCTCTAGAAAAGACGATAAAGTCCAATGTAATTATTGTGACGCCCTGTTTACCTACCATAGTGCAACGTCTCCACTAATATATCATCTGAAAAATGTACATCCGAACGTTAATTCCGGCGAAGCCAGCTCCAGCAGAGGGATCCAGCAGCCAACCATTCAGGCTACACTAGTCTCCGTCCCATCTAAACGAGTTTTTTCAGCTGCCGGACTGACAGTAAATCGATTGCGCACACGCCTTTTCCCAGAACATGTGAATATGTTGATTTTTATGAACAAGAACACATAGGTGAGTCTGTGATAGGTAATGTATGCTCAGGCAGTCCATGCAGGCAGTTGTTTATTAGCCTACTGTTGTTTGTTAGCCCGTTTCTCACCTTACTGCAGTGTTTCTCAAAGTGTGGTCCAGGGACCACTGGTGGTCCGCAAGCTATCCCAAGTGGTCCGCGAGCAGACGTGGTGAAATATAGTATAGATGCAATATTGAACCAACTTGTATGTAAATCAAAACAGTTCTGCAATATTGCCTATGTAAGCTATGCCAGTTTAAATCATATTAATCCTCTGACACAATAAGCAAGGTGCAAAGACAATAAGCAAGGTGGTTCAGTGAGTAGGCCTATTGTGTAATATAGCCTACTTTTGAAGTAGGTAGGCCTACTACTCTTTTTGTAGCTACTGTAGGTGGTCCGTGAGGGGTTTTTTTATTGGTTAAGTGGTCCTTGGTCTGAAAAAGTTTGAGAAACACTGCCTTACTGTAGCCTGTAAGGTAGCCTGCATCTCGCCAATACGTTGCCACGACAGTCAGTTTATAACAGTTCAATGATCTAATATGGCAATAAGCCAGGTTTTGATATTGTTATTGTGAATTTGTGTCCAGTTTGATGGCCGTCAATTTCATTCATAGTAATGTAATCTAAGTTAAAACTCAATTGTCAAATAGGCTAATTGCCGCCAGCGTTGAGCTGAAGTTTAACAGAATACAGTCATTAGACCGTGTTATATCTTAATGTCATTATTTTCCTGTTATTTTACTGTTTAGTATTATTATTTTTATTTTTAAAAGGTCTAGTCTAGGCTGTAGCCTACTTTTTTTTAAAGTGATCAGGCAGTGATGCGTTTGCATAGCCTACATGTTAAAAATCTGTCGGATGCCATAATGCACTGTGATAAAATAAAGTTGACTACTAAATGGCGTATTTCCTTAATAAATCTATTTTTGATAAATCAGTCCTGTCGTGTGCGTGTTTTGACCTTAATTTGTGTGGGGGTGATGGTGAAGGCAAATTCAAACCATGTCGATGGCTCTGAGCGGAGACAAGTGACGTCATGCTTTAGTGAATAATCGATTAATTGTTTGATAACGTTATCAATATTCGAACATGAAAATTCCTGAAAAGTCCCAACCCTAGTCGATACATATCCTTCTCATCTCTGTGCATGTAGTTACTCGGTCTGACGCACCCACCGCTAACCTAGCTTAGCACAAGTGCCTCGAATCGGTTGGCTTCAATAGCCTACACCTCCCAAAAGTGACAAAAGAACTCCAACAATTTCCTATTTACATGCTGTGATTTGTATACCGTATTTTCTGGACACATTCACATAAGTCACATTTTTTTTCATAGTTTGGTTGGTAGTATATGTTTATATATTTATAGTCAGGTGCAACTTATATATCAAAATAGATATAATTTAACATGTTTTTAAATGTTAGTCAGTATGAATTGACATGAACACTACACGGGATTATGGCTTGCACTATGCCTAAAACATGCATGCATAGGCTACCGTTAATCCTCAAATTATGGTCAGGCCTCAGATTCCCATAAGCTCTTCTTAATATTTTATATTGTTGGTTGGTTTAATATTGTTGGCAATGAAAAGTCGTCGTCCTACACTGGGTCTCCAACATGTCGCTCTCAAGCTACCAGTCACTTGCCGCCCCCTTCTGAGCTTGCCAGAAGCTGAAGCAGTAGCCTACTAGCCTACATTTAAACACAACTGTTGCTGCGAGGCATTCCAGCCTACGAATTCAAAAAAGTAAATCATGCATAATTAAAAAATAACTTAATTTAGGCTACCGAACATTTTCTGCTTTTGATAGCCTACCGGTATGCCGCTCCAAATGAAACGCATGTCTCAGAATACAACGCATGTCTCGCACGTAAAAAATAAAATCTTGCCTCGAATAGGCTACAAGCCTGCCCCAAATAAAAGCCTGTGCTTTGTGCACCCTAAGTAAATAAAAGACCCCGGCCATAATTTGAGGATTTACGATAGTCTGTCTCCTAAACATTCCTCACCCGTTATTCAGACATGTGTAGCTAGGTGATGAAAGGGTCACTTAGAATAGGTACTCTGCTGTACAGCATATATGGTGTTCAGGGTAAAACACAAGGTCCCTTTAAGAACGTGCGCGCCAGTATGATGTCATCAGCAACGAGACCAGAGCAGAAGTTGTCCGATGGAGCATGGTGTACCTAAAAACCCAGCAATCCTAGTTTAATGCACGTTGCAAGTGTGCAGTTTGAATGAAATCTAAGAGATTAGATGTTAATGACTTTATATCTTGGGAGAGTAAGTTTGCATGTTGATCTGTACAGGGTTCCTACGCAGTATTGAAAACCTGGAAAAGTATGGAATTTGATTTTAGTAATTTCCAGGTCTGAATAAGTATGTAAAAAAGAAACAAGTGTATGGAGGAATATTTGTGTTTCCAGACTATTGCATCTACGGGAGCGTACCAATGTTCCCCGGTCCCATACAAAGCTTTTTTAAAACCCTAACCATAACCATACTGTAATTCTAACCCTAACCCCGAGCGGGGAACATAGGACCCGGGGAACATAGGGATGACCCCGCATCTACAGTACTAATCACCTCACTCGGGTGATAATGAACTATTCCTACTGCTGTGTAGCTTACTTGGCAGTCCACATCGTCAAGATACAATTACATGGGGGTCCTCAGAAAAAAACCCTGTTTTATGCACATGCCCTACACTATTGTACACTGGTATGTTTGCGTAGCTCTGCTATTTTCGGCTAAAACACTGGTAGACTTTTTTGATTTTGTAAAAGTTACCAAGACATGGATACTGCATTATCTGATAAACTGTTATTGCAAACAAATCATAGCCTATTGTTTACGGTGATTTCTGAGGCATCTGCCATAAGTGCACTAGTCTCCAACATATGTAGTAGGCTATGCTGTATCTACAAAGAACTAAAAATGTGAGTGCACCTTCCAACACAGCACTTCTTCAACGAAAAGTATCCAACAGTGGGCAAGTGTTTTCTGAGGGCTAATAAGTTAATAATATACAGCTCTTCACAATGCTAGTAGAACACTCCATTGACAATGTCTAAAATTATGGTCTTCATGTAGAAATAATGTGTTTACATAAGAGTTCACAAATTAATTGAATGTAATGACAGTGCTAGAAAGTAGACTAATGTGAATATTTTCCTTTGTCAGCATTGCCACTGCCGTATTCTTTGTTTGGAGAAATTTGCTTTGTAACAGTAATTTAGGATAATAGCTGGATAGCTAAAGCATAGGCTAATCTGAAAACCACACTGAGTTCATAAGTGAACAATATTTTTGTTATTTCCTTTGAGTATTTGGACTTAAAGATCTAGCTTCTGCAATAAAGCAGTTAATTAAGACATTAGATATTTTGTTTAGGAACCGCAAGCCTAAGGAAATAGGACATCTTTGAGATTCAGTCTTTAGTTACGTGACTGTGTTAAGAAAAGTTTAGCTGTGTTACCTGGTCCAGTATTGCTAACAGTTAAGTGGACTTTGGGATAAATACAGATAGTGCTTTGCATTACCCTTTTATTTGAAGCATACTGTATTTTCTTTCTTTTATATCTTGTAAATAGTCTATCTTTTGTATTTGTTGTACTGTTTGTATTTTACCACACATGCATGAAAACATTTGAAAACAAAACTCACAGTCATAGGTTATTTTGAGAATGATGACCTTCTCTTCAGCATTGTCCTTACCGTTAAAGGAGGCAGACAAAGCATTAAAACACTGTAAGGTTGGCTGCAAAGATTATGCAGACTGTTACGATTGACTGACACACGTGCGCACACACACACATTATCGAAATCATACGCCGGACGCTTTAGGCTTCAGTCTTTCTACGTGGGTTTAATTAATGATCAGGCTATAATAAGACCACACTTTAATAGTGGCTGGTGTAAACCGGGATATTTTAGCGTCCCGACAGGCGAGTGTGGGTGTAACACGCTCTGGAAATTCACAATTTCGTCGCTGTTTTTAAAAAAAACAAAAAAACGTAGTCCAGTATTTCAACATTGTCATCTTGAGCTATTTCCTTCAACTTAGGAACAAACAATTATAACGCCAGACAAGCAATGTAAATGTCTATGTTGATAGAATAGTGTTAGAAATAAAAACTACCCTTGCATCACATTGCAATAGTTTTACTTTGTTCCCTGAAGTTGGTAGTAGGCATATAAGCAACGGCAGCAGCGGACTGATATTACCTAGGATTCTACTAGGTATTATGGTGGGTTTTCAGGATGTGAAGGGATGTAATCATGGGTTTCATAAAGGTTTACACTATTGCATGGGTTTTCATGTTTTAGAAGAATGTAGTCATGAGTGTCATAAGTCTTAATGCCACTGCATTTGCTGTGAGCAGTGTGAGGTCATTGTATCTTGTGTAGGCCAGACCAACTGTCAGAAGAGTGGGGTGAGTCGAAAAGTACTGGGGGTACAAGGATGAGAGGATCTCCTCCTTACATGGTTAAGGGAGAGGGGGTGTTATCAAGCTGGTGAGGACTGGACAAGACAAGGATGAGGAGGCCACTGTGCCTTATGAGTTAGGGCCTGTCCTGCTAGGAAGAGAATAAGATAAGAAGGCCTTATTTCACCAAACTGGAAGGAACCAGAAAAACTTAGGGTTACACTATTTTACATATGTTTTTTGCATATAGTTTTAATGCATGATGGGAAGATGGTTTCCACCAATGTAAGCGACCCTGCTTGGTACTGATTGGTGAAGGGTGTTGATGGAGATGGTGTGAGAGGGTGGCACTTCTCAAGGGCTGAGGAGTATAAAATATAATGTATAGCCATCCGTAGGGGAGATCTTGTCGGGGGCCCCAGCTGATGACATCTCCTCCCTATTGCTTTGATGGTTGGGCTGTACTATCATTGCAATACGGTGAATAAAGATCAACAGTCTTCGGAAAATCTTCTATCTACATTGTCTCCTTCGGATGCCTTGTTCCAGAGTGCTAATTTACTAAATAGTCAAGTGGTAATTGTTAATTGGACAATTGGATTTGGAAGTGGACATGTTCTAGCCTGGAAAATCCAGACCCTGGTAATCTACACTGTAGATGGATTAATAAGGGTCTGGCCACGAACAATGTAATGGCCCAACTCGAGGGACGGCACCAAGCATGCATTTGAAAATCTCACTGCATGCAATTGGATAACACTAGACCAATGTTTACTCTGAATGATTCCGGACTTCGACACAATTGGATAACACTATGACCGATGTTTACTGACCTCCAACGTTGCAGCGCTGTCGTCATCAGTTTAGCTCGCCTCTGGCCCGCATATATCAGATACGCCGATTTGATTGGTTCCCCGGGATGAAAGGGGTAAAAGTAACCTGCATCATTGCTCATTCCATTGTGCTCTTGCGAGAACTCTGGATTTCCAGGGTAGACATTTTCCACGACAGTATCCTGATTGGAGTGCGCTTCTCTGTTTACTTTTCGACGCAGTACTACTAACCACTGCTAAGAAACTAGTCCCTCAAAATGTTATGCAATCATTGAAATGCAAGGATAGAATAATGTTAGAAATAGAAAACTATCAACACACAGACATTTACATCGACAGTCTGCCGATATAATTTATTTGTCTGCCGTTATAATGTATTTGCCTGGGTGTACTGTGGAGTGGGTAAGACTGTTTTTAGTGGCAGGCTAACATACTGATTACTTGCGCTAGCTTAGCACCTGCAAACTCTGCAACTAGAAGGACTGGATGAAACGTGTTGAAAACGGTCTCCACTGATAAATATCACACATGCTAACTTGGAAATGAGGTCCTTTGTCCAATATCCTGAACCACCCTTTAAAAATGTGTTGTTGCCTATAGCAATGCTATAGTAAATCAGCTTTTGCAAGCCAGTGCTACAAGATGAGAGCTCACCTCCACATTGGCAGATAACGCAAAGATCTGCGCATATGCCAGGTTCCTCTTCAAGTGCTGTCTCATCATCCATTGCAGTGAAATGGAAAATAATGAATCAAGACAGTACTGAGCACAACTAAATACTGATATTCATCCCAGGGGAAAATATTGCTTCTTACAACAGTCTCATCTTTCAGAAACAAAATTTAGAAAATTAACTTCTATCTTAATACTTTGTGTCCCTTAATGTGCTTTGTAAGAAATTATAAGGTGGCTTATAACTAATTAATTAAATCCCATTTTTTAAGAGATTGACGAATTCGTATTTAATTATATTATTGATATCTACCGTCAAAATCTTCCAAAATATTTAGATATTATTTTTTGCCCAACCGTAACTTCAACTGAACAGATAACAATGGGCATGCCACATTACTAACATCAAAACCTTTAAGACAATGCTAGTCTTCAGGATTACAGAAATTGCAAGGAGAAAGTGGACACCTTGTCCATGAAGGGAAAAATAGCAAGGGCCACAGTTAACAGTCATACTAACTTATGTGCCATGCTCCATTCAAAGCCCTATATATTTTTTTTGGTACAAATCTGCGCTGTAGGCACAAATTCTTAATCTACAGAAAATTACGATTCAAATGATACCAAATATGCTTTTGCTGTATTTACTTCCACCTTTGACCCTTTTCTAGGCTAATTCGCTTAGACTATAACAATCATAAAATAATCCAGGCTACTTGCTTAGCATAAATCATTCATCATTATCTTTATTTGAGGCAGGCTGGTATTCGAGGCAGGCTTTTTTAAACATTTCTAACCTGCATTTAGACATGCGTTTCGTTTGTAGCGGCATACAGGTAGGCTATCAAAGGCATTTTCGGTTTGGTTTAAGATTTAATTTACTTTTGGACTGTTTGATTATATTGCTAAATGTTGGGACTGATGGGCACTGAAATCTGGGAGATATTTGATGGTTCACTGTTAAGTTTCATGCAGTTGAAAAAGTGTCAGGATTTCCACTGCTGTTTATTGCGAGACAAGGTAGCCCTTCATTGAATAGGGGGTTGTGCTGTAATGGAAACCTTTTTGCGTAGCCAAGTAGCCTAAATTGAGTTATTGTTTAATTATGCATGATTTAGTACTTTTTTAAAGGGACACCAGGCAAGCCTGATGCTTTTTCTCTACGAAACTCCCCCTCACTTGGTCTGAAGCTCTTTTCCTTTTCTTTGCATCTTCCGTCAAGGGTTTTCGCTGCTTCTTCGCCGGCTCTGCCACACGTTTGCAACAATCTCTAGTGTTTCGTTAGCCTGCCTCTGTGCTGTAAACTGATCCTGCTTCGGTCGGCGGGTAGGATACACCGAACTTGCAAATGGGATATTCTTCCTACAGGCAGTAGGGGCAGGCGAGAAAGCCTTCATTCGCCCCGTAATGAGTCATTTAACCATATACCGACTTACGAAGATGATTAATTAACACAAAAACGTTGCCTGGTGTCCCTTTAAAATGTAGTAGGCTTCAGCCTCTGGCAATTAGCTCGAAAGGGGTGGCAAGAGAATGAACTTGAGAACGTGTGTTGGAGACCCATGGTAGGAAAACGACTTTTCTTTGCCAACCGTAGGCTATTAATCCAACCAACATAATACAATACAATACAACATATAATAAAATATTAAGAAGAGGTGTTATTTCATTGACTTAAATCGAAACAATGTCTTCTAGTGGACTGACGCCAATTGTTGGTATGATAGGCAATTGTTGCCCCGTCTTGTAGCCTATATGGGAACCTGCCTTTATTTGTCCTGCTATAAATAGAATCAATCCCGGGCATAATTTGAGGATTTATGGTAGCCTAGTGCTCAACTCCTCCTGCTCAACATGACGTTAGTTGTTATGTTTATGATAACAAACTCAACTAGCCTACTTATCAACTCGTTTTCACTAGCCTAACAATAAAATACAAGTCTATCAACGTTTTTGTTCTAAGACATTTATTTCAAACATAATTTCAAGACACAAATTGGATACTTCAGTTACCTTAGTGCATAAATCCCAGAGAGTAGGCTACCACACACCAGTGTGGGGTATAAACAAGCTGAGAATTTAGCGGTGTCACGTCTGCCTGTCACAGACGTGGGGAGCTCTTTGAAGCTTAGGATAATGTGATACAGTTACTACAGTGACAGTATTTTATTTTACTTCTTATGTGTTTTTCTTTTTCTATTTTATAAATGTTTTGTTTAAATGCTGTTGGAACAAATAGTTGATTATAAAGGCAACTTTCTTTTGCAATTTTCTGTGTGTTCTGGACTGGTAACTTGTTAAGCCAACGCTTGTTAAGTTCCAACGTTGATTTGGTTTATACCAGACAATTTAAGTAGGCCTAACTAGGCTATTTGATCATGTACAGTAGTCTATGTTTGGATCATAGGCATGATGATTCATTCATGGCTTCATAAAATATCAACATCCCATGTTGCTTTTTTCTACCATTGGCCCAAGTAGTGACCAGTATTCTACCATTGGCCCAAGTAGTGTGAAATAAATCTAAAAAAATAAAATAAAAGTAGAATTGCACATAGCAAGAAGAAGCTGGTCTGAGGGCAGATCTGGCGTTGTGCTCATCTCACAGTTTTCACCATTTTTAGCAAAAAATATTTTGAAAACAATGCACCGATATGGAATTTTAGGGCCGATAACGATAACCGATATTTATTGGTTTGTTGTGGCCGATACCGTATAACCGGATATATGCATCCCTACTGCTTGCTGTCAGATTTGGTTCCAAGGGCACAAGTTCAGTGTATCAACAACACTCAATAACAGTTTATGTGATGTGTTAATCAATTAAATTCCCAACAATATCACAACAGCTAGTTCTGGAGTAGGCCATTCAACTAGCCCGTTTGCTTACGCCGAGACTCGGGCTGCGCAGTCGGCACCTGCTTCCTTATTTGGGTTTTGGGTTGCCAGGTTTTAGCCTATGACAAAACGGTTGAATTTGAAACTAAGTGATCCTGTAGGCCTATGTGTAGGGTGTATTTCATACACAATCTGGCAACCTGGGAGATGTCAGACTAATAGAAAAAATGAATGGATCAATGATTTTAAAATTAAGTTTGATGGCCATGCAAATTACAGGAGTTTTCCGGGAGAAATAACAAAACGGGAGGGTGCTGGGAGATGACCTTGAAATATGGGAGAACCCGGGAAAAACGGGAGTGTTGACAGGTATGCCCCTCACTTTCAAAATATCTCCTGCGCCCCTGGGTGTACCACATCAGCATTTTGTTTAGTGAATCTTTTGTAAATTGCTTTACAATTACCTTCGGGCCCTCCCCTTCTGCCTTTGTTATCGCCGACATTCACTCCTTCGTCTTTTTGGCCTCTATGTCTTCAGTTACATAGTCTCTGTCTGTTCTTGGTCTTGGATTTTGTGAAATACATTTCTAAATAAATGCGACTTATATATTATATACTTACACATTTTTGACTGATGCGGCTAATAGACTAATAGTCCGGTAGATACAACGTGTACAAATAACAATGTCAAATGACACACAGCCATTTTGTAAGCTTACAGTACATACTTGGTACTATGTTTACATTCCAGCGAAGCACTTGGGAGGAGTGATTTGCAGACAGCACCCGAAAAGCTCCGGTGTTACTTCCTCAAACCCCAAGGAGCAGTGATATCCCTGAATAAAAACATAGTTCCAGTATGTATATATGTATATGCTTACAAAATGGCTGTGTGTCATTTGACATTGTTATTTGTACACATTTCAACTATACAAATCACAGCATATAAATAGGAAAATGTTGAATTCTTTTGTCATTATTGGGAGATGTAGGCTATTGAAGCCGACCACTTCGAGGCACTTGTGCCAAGCTAGGCTAGCGTGCGTCAGACCGAGTAACTACACGCACGTTGATGAGAAGGGTATGGGGAGGCGCTCTATGTGTTTTGCAAGAACCAAAGCTGGATTTCTAATCAAGTCTTCGGGCTGGAGTTCACAGGTGTCGATTCCACCCATTGGCACGGAGCTGCCGGGAATTCATTTAAAAAGCCATTGTTGCGGTCACTCTTTCTAAAAAAAAAAAAAAAAGAGAGAAAGAGAAGAAATTATTTTGTGCAAATAAACAGTGGGATTGGGAAGGCCCTGAAGTATTCCTTGTTTGCCTGGTTTTCTGTTATAAATGCTGTAACCTAAGATTTGTTTTCTCCCCCGCTATTGTTCTTTTTATGACAGAAATCCATTTTCATAGATTTGTATTCAAATTGCCCACAGCTGTCAGGGACTGTGAGATGGGCAGACATCTGTTGTTGTGGTTGCGGCTGTTGTCTTAGAAGGAGCAACAGGTTTTGTTTTGTTATTTAAAAAAGAAATCTATTACACACTAATACATTTATATATACAAACACCATTTTGATTGACAGATTCCCAAAGACGGAATATCAAGGGAGGAAAAAAAACAAATGCAGAAAGCAGGTCTCTTAACTCTCTGGCTAATGGAGAAGTTCATTTTATTGGTCTATGGTGTGTAGGCAAAGCCAGGTATGATGCAAGGCACAAACAGAGGAAGGAGTGCTATCTGTTTGTCTTTTTTGTTTCTAGCAATAATGTCTCAGCAGTGTCTGTGACTAGACAGTTTGCACTCACAAGACAACAAATTAAACTAGAAAATGTAATTTTGAGGAAATTACCAGTGCATGAAAATATAAACATACTGTATATTAACATAAAATGCCAAACAAACTTTTATTTGGAAACAATTGGCAGGAGTCATAGTTGATAACAACTGACAGTTGAAATGGCTGAACAGTTAAATAGTTGAGTAGTTTAAATAGTTGTGGGCAGAGGAAATAGTAGTCTTAAGAGAGCCAGATTGTATGCTTAAAGCCTGAGACAGAGTATATAGTTTAAAAGTTGAATGTAGATAGTGTAATGGATGTTGATAGACAGAAAGTTGAATGGATGTTGATAGGCAGATTGTTTAATGGATGTTGATGGATAGTTTAATGGGTGGATGAGTGAATGGTTTGAAGAGGATGAATGGATAGAAAGTTGGATGGAATGTGCCTTATATCCTTGTAGAATGAAGAGACACAGAGAGAGTTGGCCTAGTTAAGCAGAAAGCAGTTGATACAGGTGCAATCAGTTTAACTGGCCCTTTGATGGGTACTAGTTGAGCAGCTGGAAGTTGATACAGGTGCAAATCAAGTTAATTAGTCCATTGTGATGTCATAGTGCTAATGCAAAGTCTATGGGGAAAAACAAGCTTGTTTTTTGTTAATATCTCAAAAAGTATAAAGTTTACAAAAGTGAAAAATACATTCCTCAAATGTCCTTTTCAAGACCTACGTTACAAAGTTTGAACGAAGTTTCTACGTTAAACGGTTGAAGCTGAATTAGACGCGGAAATTTGGTGGGAAGAATAACTAGAAAATGTAATTTCGAGGAAATTACCAGTGCATGAAAATATAAACATATATATTAACATAAAATGCAAAAAAAACTTTTATTTGATAACAGTTGGCAGAAGTCATAGTTGATAACAACTGACAGTTGAAATGGCTGAACAGTTAAATAGTTGAGTAGTTTAAATAGTTATTATATAAATAGTAATTATTTAATAGTGAATTATTGTAGTGAGGACATTTATTTTGAAACAGTTGTGGGCAGAGGAAATAGTTGAACAGGATCTGTAGAGCCAGATTGTATGTTTAAAGCCTGAGACAGAGTATAGTTTAAAAGCTAAATATAGATAGTGTAATGGATGTTGATAGACAGAAAGTTGAATGGATGTTGATAGGCAGATTGTTTAATGAATGTTGATGGGATAGTTTAATGGGTAGATGAGTGAATGGTTTGAAGAGGATGAATGGATAGAAAGTTGGATGGAATGTGCCTTATATCCTTGTAGAATGGAGATACACAGAGAGAGTTGGCCTAATTGAGCAGAAAGCAGTTGATACAGGTGCAATCAGTTTAACTAGCTTTTTGATGGGACCTAGTTGAGCAGCTGAAAGTTGATACAGGTGCAAATCAAGTTAATTAGCCCATTATGATGTCATAGTCCCCATACAAAGTCTATGGGGAAAAATAAGCTTGTTTTTTATTAATATCTCAAAAAGTATAAAGTTTACAAAAGTGAAAAATACATTCCTCAAGTCTCCTTTTCAAGACCTACGTTACAAAGTTTGAACGAAGTTTCTACGTTAAACAGTTGAAGCTGAATTAGACGCAGAAATTTGGTGGGAAAAATAATAATAAGAAGAAGACTTCGGATAACAGAACAGTGCATTTTCATGCACTGTAATAAGAAGAAGAAGAAGAAGAAGACTTCGGATAACAGAACAGTGCATTTTCATGCACTGTAAAAACGAAAAACATGTACAGTATATTAAACTTTTAACCTACTACCTTACTTTTGATCTTGGACCTGAGTGATCTTATTTAGGAGCTTATCTTTTCCGACCATGTTTTACTTGTTTTAGAAAGGGGTTGAACTACCCATGCATACTTAAACTGTTCAGGTTGGTCATGAAAAAATGCCAGGAGCTAACACCCGTGGAATAATAAGCTGCTGTGTGAAAGTCTTTTAACATCTGATTTCACTTGGTGTCTTTGTCACTCAGAGTCATGATGTGTGTGTGTGTGTGTATGTGAGAGTGAGAGAGAGAGGAAAAGAGAGAGAGAATCTGCAAATACTCAGACATATGTGTGCGAGCGTGTGTGTTTGTGTGCGTTCGTGTACAGTACATGTGTGTGTGTGTGTGGCTGTATGCATGTGTGAAGAGTGATTCCCCTGGGTGCAACAGGCAGCAGTCAGTGGGTCCCGCGGGCAGTTTGCCTCAGGCTGTGCGCCTGTCTGCCAGATCTGTGTGATTACTGACTTCCTAACACAACACGACAGCCTTCATTTATTCAGAAGCAAATTACTGCACAACTCTCCACTCAACACAAACTCAAATCCCAAGCTTGAAGCTCTCTCTTTTCCTTTCTTTTCACGCACACACACACACACACACTCACACACAAACACAATCACTCCCACACACACACAAAACACACTCACACACGCGCGCGCACACACACACACAGTTTGTTGTGATCAGGTAGGCATTTTTGTTCTCCCTCTAACACCCCCCCCAAAAAAAAAAAAAAAAAACACACACACACACACCACTACACTCAAAGCTCTGCCTGACATAGTGACAGGTAAAGACAGCAGCTGCTTTAATAAGTCCCAAAAGCCTCTCGGTTTAAAGTTGCCAATCAAAGTGTGTGAGATGAGGTGTCAGGAGTCCACAGGCTCCTTCATTCTGTTGAAAGGTCAGACAAATGTTTGTATTCTCAGCAAGGAACAGAGGAGGGTGAGAACGGCAAAAAAGAGAAAGGGGGGATGAAGGCCAACAGATGAGTGCATAAAGATTAGCTGAGAGGAGTGGAGGTGTGCAGGAGAAAGTGTGTCAGCCAACGAGGAAGTGTCATGCTTATCGTTTGCCGTCATGAAATCCTCAGGACGTTTCTCAGGTCACCGTTTACTCCAGTAAGCACACTCCAACCTACAGTCGTCCATCAGAAACCCGCAACACGTTAAGAACACCATCAATATTTGAGCAGGCACTCATTTTTCATTAAGTGGCTGTAAAATGTTTATGAGCGAACAGCACAGCCCATGGACCAAAGGAGGCATCCACATTCAAACTCCAATGGGCACATCGCGCGGACGTGTCTGCGATACGACAGGACACAAGTCCCTGGGCGATATAACAGGCCGCTGTCTTGGGAATCCCACAAACCATGAAGGGGAGGCCGAGCGGAATGTAATCGCAACTCAATCTGAATAGTGCATCTCTGCTGTGCCCTTTCCTCTGCTTTATCGCTTACACAGGGCCCAGAGCAAGACTACCTGGATACCATGGTGATAGAGGAAAAAGGAGAGAGAGAGAGAGAGAGAAACAGAGAGAACGTAAAAGCAATAAGAAGAGAGGTGTGGGGAGACAGGAAGAAGGGTATCATATATATATACATCTACATCTATACATCTCTCAAACTGGAAGAGTGAGAGTGAGAAGGATAAGAGTAAGAGTCATGTATACATCTCTCACAGATAAAGCACAAACTGAGACACAAACTGAAACTAGCAAACTCACACACATGCACACAAAGGAAGTCGAAAGGTGACAGGACAAATACTGTACTGTACTTGCAGCCCTGTACTACTTTATATGCTGACATTGTATAACTGACATCCGTAGAGAGAGTTTTCGGGAAATGTCCTGCAACAACATGTAAATTGCATTGCAGATATTTGCCACACTGATTATTGTTACCTCTGACCATCAATGAGACATGAACTTCCCAGTGATAGATAGACATATCATTGCCATACAAAGCAACATTCACAATCCGTGCTGGGATGGTTTTAAATATGCTGAACCAGTATAGGAACCAGTCATATATTCTGCACCACTTACTATTTAGACTTGATTCAAAACCTTGTCTCAGTGACTCATCCTTTTAAGGGAATCTACATCAGTGATGGTTGTTAGGTTGTTCAGGAAATGCAGCTTAAAGAATGCTGAGGATCACCACATACAGAGAGAGTTTCGTCTCTCGTTTTGTTTAGTGTAATTTTGATTAGGAGAAAGTGAACATGCTTCATATTAAAATTAGTAACAATTACTCATGCTAATAGAGCTTGATTCTTCATGTGTCCATGCTAATAGTTCTCCGTTGATTGGTCCTTCACCTTCTAATGGTGATCTAAATGTGATTTTATTCAGCTGATATCATGTCAAATCTCTATTTGCCTTTTCTCCAAATTCTGAACAACACCAATGGACTGGTTTAAGAGGAGCAGTCTACACAGACACAATCATTGTACACCATTTGTTCAGCTAGGGGGGGTTGATGGATGAGTTGGAAGTTTGGGGGGCCCCGGCAGCGATTGTCATTAATGTCTATAGCATTTTGCCAACTGACAGAAGCTAGAGGTGAATCATTACCATGCACACTCTCTCTCTCTCTCTCACACACACACACACACTTGCTTCCTCTCCTTCATAAGCATTAACAAGAGCAGAGCCCATTAAAAATAATGTGCCTGCCACTGCATTTGTTTATTTGAGTCTATGGCTGAGGATGGTGTTAAGTGTCTTTCATCAGAGAGAGAGAGAGTGAGTAAGAGAGAGGAGAGGGAGAGAGAGACAGAGGAGAGAGGGGCGAGAGAGAGTAATAACAGAGAGAGAGAGATGGGGGGGGGGGGTAGGGGAGCATCTTTGATCCCCTCACATACACCTCTCTTTCAGCACTGTGCCAGTGGGAGACGTAATCCTCACACTCAACATGTTTGGCCAGCGATAATGCAGGCCCTAGAGGAGGACACCTGGACATTAGACCACAGCTTGTGCTTGTTGTTGTGCTGTGTGTGTGTGTGTGTGTGTGTGTGTGTCTTTGTGTGTACACAGCTGTCATTGGTCTGATCCATGTCTCACTGTGCCCTAACAAATCCATTCGCTGCAGAGGGCATTCTCATCTTTACCATTAACTTGCATTATCCATAGACCCCACTTTACAGACTAATGAGTCAGCTCAGCTGCCTATGGGAAAATGGATACAACCAATACAAAGGACTCTGAGTGTGGGTGTGCATGTGTATATGAACATTTGGATGATTTGGTTTTCAAAGAAAGTTTGTCATGAAAAAGGCACAATGGGATACAAACACAAAGCGCATGTAAAACATTACCAGTGAGTTTGTCCAAAGTTTGAATGCTTTTGCCTATGGATGTAAAAAAATAATATATACACATACGTATATACGTGTATGTCTCTCTGTCTCTCTCTCTTTGTGTGTGTGTGTGTGTGGTCGTCTATACACAAATCCGGCGAAACACGGAAGTAAAGCAGCGCCGCCATTACTGCGTTGCCTTGCTGCTAAGGAAGTAGAGAAGTAATGTGTTGGTCCTGTAGGCGGCTGTAGCAGACGTTAGCTGTAGATGCGAAATCTTCTTTTTCTTAATTTTTATTTAGTACGTATGCTGTCCAGTGATGCCAGGAAAAGCGTGTTGTGTGGTCGGCTGTTTTAACAACAGTAAGAATATACAGACCTAGAATTAAACCGTCACAAACCTTTGTTGCACATTGAGTGCCCATGTTTACAGGCTTACGGATTACACAGAGTTCCTTGTCGAGTGGAGGACCAAGATGTGCGTTAAAAGTGGATGAAATACATACGATTAATAAAATAATCCTGAATACCTGTAAGAACATGTATTTAACTGCTACAAGTGGTCATGGCTAATAGTTCTGCAACTTCTGAAGCTTGTGATATTAGCAACACAGCTACTAATGATAGCATTCGGCTTATTGTTGTCATTAATTAATACACGTCTTAATACATTATGTTGTCAATAAATTACCTTCATTGGTAAGTTTTGGCCACTGCCTGACATCTACCCAATGTTCCCTTTCACCTGACATTTTTTCATTAGCAGGATCTCATTTGATATTCTCTGACAGGATGCTTTCATTGAAAAGCCATTAGAAGGCACTGGCAAGTGTCACACCGTCACACTCCGCAGGCACACAGTAATGGCGGCAGGCAAGATGGCAGCGCCCATAAAGTTTGCGGCGTATAAATGGAGCACTGATGGGAGAAACAGGTGTCAAAGTGCATTGCTGTCAATCAATCTTTATAACACCAAATATTGGACTCCACTGTATGACACTCCATATGAGAGATCTTGCTCATAACGTTGTGTCCTCTTACACAAGCTACTGTTAAAATATAATATGTGTTTGCACAAGCTCTGTGTGTGAATGTGTGTGTGTGTGTGTGGATGTGCGTGCACGTGGGTGCGCGCTTACACACACACATACACAAGGGAATACTACCAATAATAAGCACAGTGGTACCCAGAAGAGGATCCTGAGATGCTGTGACACTTTGCCCATGGCAAGAAATTGTCTTCAGAAAGAAAGAGGTAAATTACTCAATATACGTGTCTGTGTGTTTGTTTGTGTGTGTGTGTGTGTGCGCGCGTGTGTGCGTGTATGTGTGTGTGCACGTGTGTATGTATGTGTGTGTGAGAGAGAGAGAGAGACAGACAGACATACAGAGAGAGAAAGAGAGAGAAATCTTGCATACAGTATACACCTATAATCAGAATTCAGTGTGGCTTAAAATGCATGCACTATCAAGAGACCCCATCCCATCAGTTTTCTTGTTATAGACAGTCAATTTGGAGCCATTCTCAGTTTGTGTGACCATGCCTAGGTGCATGTCTGCATCTGTATCTGTGTGTAAGAGAGAGAGCGAGAGTGAGAGAAAGAGAAAGAGAGAATGAGAAAGAGAGTGAGGGAGAGGGGGAGCAAGAACTCATTTTCTCGTTGCAGTACAATAGTGCCCCCTGCAGGTTACATGAATGCAGACACCTATTTTTTCATTAGCTATACTTGCCTTAGATCAATCGTAAATGTGAATCGTTTTGTTAAAAGGGCTGTATCTAGCCAGAGTATATGTTTGTGTGTGTGTTTCTCTCTCTCTCTCTCTCTCTCTCTGTCTGTGTGTGTGTGTATGTGTGTGTGACCCAGTATGTTTACCCTCCCTGGCCTGTGGGTGCTCTCTGATGGCCAACTGTTGGTGACTAGTGGCAGACTACTTCTACACCAGTGTAATTAACACCATCATTGTGCAGCCAAGAAACAGCCTCCACTGATTGATGATGTCTTACTGGGCTCTTTCCTACTCTGTCATACATATTACATACTCTCTGTATCGCCCAATCTCTCTCTCTCTCACTCACTCCTTCTTTGCCTCTCCACGACCGTGCTTCCCTTCTCTTTAGCCTTCCATTTCCCTGTTCCATTTCATCATGTCTCTCCCCCTTCCTCTTGAGCTTATCTCTCTCTCTCTCTCTCTCTCTCTCCCTATTTTAGACAAACTAGGAAGCCAGGCGTTGCAGCAGCTTGTTGCTGTTACCGGGTGATTTCATGCTGCTTGTGGGCTGTTACAGCCAGCATACTAATACACTGATCTGGATCAGAGCCACTTAGTGGAGCATCTGCTTCGGAGCAGGGCATCTGTGTGTGTGTGTGTGTGTGTGAGAGAGAGAGAGAGTGAGAGAGAGAGAAAGAGAGTGTGTGTGTGTGTTTGTGTCATAAAAACATCACCTACAGTATTTAAAATACACTCTTGTTTACATGTAATTAATAATTTATTACATAGGAATTATTCACATTTTATATATACACATTAACATTTGCCCTTCACTCAGTGAACACTGTCAACAATGATGTGATTAGAAAAAAAACTTAAGAAAGACTCAAGAAAACTGAAGTGCTTGTTAACTGCAACTTCATCCTGTCTCATTGGAGCTGTGTGTCTTACAAGGTGGAGAGTGCAGAGGGTATCCCCCATGTTGTATTCTCAGTCCATACATTCCTTTGCTATTCAATCGTACATAGCCTGTGCTGGTATCTGGATCTTACCTCAGGCTTTTATAGCAAAATGGTGCTGAACAAATTCTGTAATGCATAAAGCAAACTCACCTGCTGTGATGAAGTGAAGAGCAAAATGAGTTTCCCTCCACTTGTGATATGGCTATTTGATTGAGTTGCCTGTAGTTGAGTTGCATCTACGCCTCAGAGGGAACAGAGATGCCTTGCTGCTTCCAATAGTCATTGATGTGGTGTTAATGGAGGGAGCAATTTGTTATAATGCTAATGATTTGCGTTAACAAGGTCTGGTTTAGTACATTCTGCACTTCAACAACAAACAAATGTATGTGATTCTTGAAGCACATTGCTTCTGTTTCGGTTCATAATTCTGGCCCTTATCTAAAAGCAGAACAGTAGTGATGAAGAGACAGAGAGAGAGAGAGACAGAGAGAGAGACAAAGAGAGGGAGAGAAGAGAGAGATGAAGTGATGGATAAATAGATAGATGAGTGAGTGCATGGGGCATTGCAAAAGGCTTTGGTGCAGTCTTCCCACTAAGCTAATGTTTCTATCATCATTATGAGATGTGAGATTTGAGACGGCGCAGTGAGCCTTCCTTCAGATCAATTGAGGGAAATCTATGCTTTTGACTACCGCTGTCCAGGGCTTAGGTTTACCCAAAGTCACTGTAACACACACACACCACACACACACACACACTACACACACACACACACAAATACACACACACACACACACACACACAGTATACAACGGCTTCTACTCTCAAACAATCTACATGCACACACATAATCACAGCAGTGCAGAAACCTCAACAGACTTAATCTCTCTGATTAAGACAAAGTTACGAGGGATAATCTCACACTGATAAAAGGCCCAAAAACTTCTCACTTCAGGCAATTTTTGTTGTTGTTTCGTTTCTTTTTTTCCCAGCAAAAAATAGAAACGACAAGCAAGCACTAGTTTCCATGGGCTACACTGGTGCTGGATCTGTCCCACTGCTCTTTTGAGAGTGGTAAGTGTGCCATCGCCTGTCACTGTTCCCACTGCACACTGACATAGCCAAGCGCTTGGCTTGGCACTTCGCTAGGATCCATGGCTTCCTCCAGGCTAACTGTGATGTCTGGATGTCTAGCACGCCCGGCACCATCCTGCATTCCATCGCTGGCCATGGGTGGCCATCATACCCGAGCTGAAGTCGCCAGCCTTTTATTTCAATTTTCCCTTCAAGTGACGGCTGCTGACATGCATACAAGACATGCCCCCCGTGCGTGTCTAAGAGGCTGGCACCTCTGATAGCCGATGTCTTTATTACTGGATGGCAGTGCCACACATGTGTTGAGGAGGCTGACATCTCTGTTGCTCAAACACCGCCCCATCCACCCTCACGCCCCCCATCCACCCTCACCTCTCCCATCCACCCCCCTCCCCTCCCTCGCTGCAGGCTGATAGTGACACAAGCTGAGGGTGCTGGCAGGCGCCCCCATTAAACGGCTTTTTAATCCAAATGGCAGAGCGCTGCGCTGGACTCGTCTCTGTTGTCTGGGAGGCTTGCGGCGATCCTCCCACCGCGCGGGCTAATGCTCAAGATAACGCGCGCGCTGCAGGGGGACGGCCACCGCAACAATACATCAAAGGAGCCCGGATCAGAGGGGCGGCTTTGGAGGGAGGCCCCAGCGCTGAAAGGCCGCTGAGACTTCGCTGGCTGACCAGCCTTGGCTGGAGCCGCACCGCCAGCCAGTGTAGTCTCCGTGGTCCCTCGCATCCCCCTCATTAGAGCTGTGGTGGTTGACACGGGACGTGTGTCCGCGGGGACTGGGACCAGATAAAGAGTCGTCAATTAATGCCGAGTCTGGGTTATAACGGACACCTGATGAAGCAGACATGCAACGGTCCTTTAATGCCGTCTGCTATTCGGTTTTGGCCATGGATCTTGTTTTGGTGGGATCAATTTGAAATGTTTTAGTGGAGAGGCTCCAGAAGGGGGAGGCCAAATGGCTGTCTGTCTGAGTAATTACCGCCGTCCACTGGGTCACCACAGGGATGTGTACTTCTGCCTCTGCTCTAAGCAGCCTACAGCACAGATGATTGCTGTAGTAAGGAGGGGAAGCTGCTCTTGACAGCACAGATGTGGGAGGCTATAAACAGGTAAATCAATTTCCCCCATGATAAATTGGCACTGCGACTGAGATTTACACTGAGATTCCAAACAGAAAGAGCCACAACATAATAATAATCAAATTCCTGTCTTTTGATGGAGTGGCATTTTTCTTGATTTTCTTTGTTTTGTAACTGAATGTCAATGGGAGACTGTTGGAGAAGCATTATGGCAGAAGATAGAGATTATGAGACTGAAGTTGGTATGTTCAAATTTCATGAACACAAACAACCCAGCCCATGCTTTTCAAACTATAATCACACACATGGAGGTTTTATTCACATTCATGAGGAGAACAAAACCACCCCTTCAGCTTATAAGAAGAGTATATATATATAGCCTATACACGCATGTTAAACATTATGATGCTCCGGACCTTTGCTTGAGGAAATTTTCCGTAACTGGCCCTCGCTGAAGTTTAATTGAATACCCCTGATCTAGGCCATATCTATCCCAATTGGATTTTGATGTTAAAATGTTAAATTGATAGCACTTGTCTTGAACTTGCCATTGTACTTTGTTCTCAAAGTTTGACCTTGCCCAAATTTAATGACTTCATATTTTAGACTCTAGGTACATAATTTGCCGGAAGGAAATGTGAGCTAATTAACTCTCTTGGAAGAGTTGCAAAATATTATTATGTGAAAAATGCCAACATTTCTGACTCCTTGTTGCACAGTCACTTAAGCCAATGCTACACATTTGTGCAATGATAGTCATCCCCATGCCAGATTTAATGAATGTCAAAAGGCCTGTGTCTTGAAAATGACGATCCGTGCAGCTAGTTTAGTGGTACATCTCAAGCTCAAGATTTGAAGACAAAAAAATCTCAGCCAGACAGCCCACACAATCTTTGTAGCATTGACAAAATGACAAAGACTTGCTTATACTTTAGTAACAGTTATGGTCCTCATGCATCTCTATAGTAACATCTACAGTATGTGCACAAACATTTGGGACAAATAGCGTTTGCATGTAGAAAAATGTTGGTCATTTAAATTAGGAGTGCTTGCTTGCACTTGCACTACACTGCACAGTGCACGTTACGTAATTTTGTCTATGCCAAGTTGCCTCCGTTGCCTTCTTGGATTAATCTTAATGGAACTGAAATGGTGACAATGTAGACTGAAACCCTTCAGTTTTAGAAACACAGTACTGAAGACTTTGAATTGCCATGTGTTGTCAACACTAAACTAGTACCCACAATCTCACTATTTACAAGCACACACAAGACAAAAACAATTCCATGCACACATTAGGCTCATATCTGTGAACATGTTGATGTTGGTCATGGCATATTTAGAGAGGTTGGTTTAACTTATATATCTGTTGCATATTTTAATAAATGCACTTTTGAAGGCCCCACCCCCATAGCATAATTATGGGAATGTGCAATGGAAATGACAAGGCACATTTTTGCTTAATCATCCCCCAGTCAAGCCCCCAGAGCTGTCCTTTGTCGTCCCTGTTAATCTGTCAGATCACAAAAAAAAAACATGGTGAAACAATAGCTATAGATTTACAATCATCTTCCTTAAACAGTGCCTTTTAAAGAGCACCACCCAGGCAGCTGAGCAGCACGGCAACAGTAAATGTAGGGGTCAGACTCCTATTTTGCTCATAATTCATCCAGACACAATGGCCGCCGATAGCTCACTTTAAGCTTGAATGGAGCCAGGGCAACTTTACAGTGCCCTTCAAACTTCCTTGACTGCCATGGGTATTTCTGAGAGACTGCCAAAAATAGATTAATAAGTTATAACAACTTCTGTAGAAGACATAAAAAAGAAGGTGGCCTCTTATTCTTTGGCTTGGTGAGACTTATTGTAATGTGTTTTTTTAAGATGATGAGAGCTTGACAATAACAGTGTTGATGACAATGTATTTTGGAATGCTTAATGAATCTTTAAGTGGCATTTTTAAACCCATGACCTTGTGTTCCTGAGGAAGTCTAAAGCATTTCTCCATTATTACATAATTGTTTCAGATAATGGCAAGTAATTTCACACTCTGTGTTAAGCAGTTGTACATAGGCTATATGTAACCCGTGAGTGATGTGGTTTACGTCACCCGCTGGTTAAGTTAAGATGCCGTAACCTTAAAATTGTATTTTTACTAACGGGGTGACCGTGTTTACATTTTGGCCTAGCAAGACCTAAGCTTCCTGCTACACACACCTGACGATATTTACAGTGATTAGAGTAATTGCAGCCACACACAATAAAACCAGGAAGCAGCCGTAACAGGGCTGCGTGTTCTGCTGCTTTTCCACTTTATTCTGAGCTGTGGGGATTTAATGGAGATCCCGGCGAGTTGCGGGTATCCTCTGCGGTGTCCAGCTTCTGCGTGAGCGTCCACGGACATTGATTACGACTTGCTGTTATTCCGAGAGGGGCTACATATGTGCGTGTGCTGTGCGGATGTTTATGTAGGAGTTGCCATTGCTGTGTTGCCTGTTCCTGTTTGTTTAGTTTTATTTTATTTTGTTTCTTTGTCAGTTATGGATGTGCATCTTTACCTTTGATGCTAAGGCAATGATTGGGCAATGATTGCTGTTTCTCTGCATAGGATTCTCTCTGCACTCAGCTTGGGTACTGGCGGTCCAAATTATTGGTTGCATTAGGCTAGAGTGTCATCTCTATTCTCCCTCTTTTTGTGTTAACAGAGCCTGTGAACGTGGTACTGGTGTTGGGATGCTGGGTTGTTCCTTTTCCTGCACTGCATGAGGTGAACTAGGCGTAGAGCTAATGAGCACCCCCATTCTATTAGGTAGTTTGTTGTGTATGTGTGTCGTATGTGTGTGTGATACATTTCAGATATTGGAGCACGTGGCGTGGTTGCTGTGTTGAACTTCCCCTATTCTCCCTGCATCCAGGTAACCACTCTCGTTGGCTGTTAACCTAATTGTTGCTTACTGTTACTTATTATATGGGACTGCCAGTACTTCCGCCTTTACTATTGCTTGCTGCTTATTGTTGTGAGGCCTTGTTTTTATCTTTTTATATTGGAATATAGTGATGCTATTGATGAATTAATCTTGCTGAAGTGTTTTAATATAATCCTGGTTTCTAAATAAACATTGCCCAGTCACTGGAATATCAGTCTCTGTCTTTCTGTTTCATGCAACTGTACCTGTGTGGAAGTTATCTATACTAATTACAAGTCTTAAGGGGCGGGGCCTTAAGTGGCGTAGTCTGGTCTTTTTACCTTTTTCACCCACTGAAAACATCGAGCACCCACGTGTGCCAGCTTACAGTCCCGGCTAAATTTACATTAATTTAAAATTAATCACAGTTTATGTTAAATTCAGCATCTCTCATAATGCGATTGGATATGTTGCTGTCAATTCTCTACAGTACTCCATATACTAACCACCAATGAGAGCGTCTCTCGTATGAGAATTCCTGACACTTCCCACCTGAAGAATTAACGCAAGGCTTTGTCGGGTCTTCAGCCCCGAATGTTTAAAATGTATATAGCCCTGAATATCATTTTAAAAATAGTCTGACAAAGCATATTGTTTTGTGACCCAGATAAACACTGGTACCTCATAGAACGTCTATAACATAGCCTAGGTGGTCGCAACTCACAAGTAAAGCAGATAGAAAGAACTCACGCAAATCTAGCCTACAGTGCGCGCGCGCACTGTGCTTTATGATTGTTGGCTTCTGATGGTATCTTGCTAATTCACTGAACTGCATTAGGTGACACAAATGGTATTGCCTTAATTATCTTATAACTCCTTGTCTGAGCGACTACCAGGCCTATGGTTTTTAAAAGTCAGATGTTCCCTGACAAAGACATTCGAAAATTAAGAATGTTTATTGACTTGAAAAATACACTCATTTTTGCAAACTCCCTTCATTCAACCCTTGAAGACATCGTGGTCTGGTGCGCTAGATCGTTTCTCGTACCATTTAATTTCTCAGAATGTAGGTCTACTAGGCCTACAATAACGTCATCACCAAATACATCTTTTATTTTTAGTTGATCAACCACAAAGAGTAGCATAGGCCTACTGTGCACAGTGCACTGACGACTGTAGCAGCCCAAGGTAACCAGTTGTTGTAGATGAGAGGCAACCCCTTGTTTCAGATAGCCTGGACAACATGTTACCTGGGTGTTGCTTACGTTATTAATTAATGGTAGCCCACAATAGTTAATTGTTTCGCGTAACATATTAGTTGGCTCAAAGAGTAGGGAATCAGGATGGAGAGAGTCACGCGTGTGTTGCTTTTGAGGGATCGAATCCAGTTTAATGCTAGTTTTCAAAACATATATTTTTTTACATGTCTTTTGTCCGAGTGGCTGGAATGTAGCCGAGCGCTCATGGCGTCTGAAAAGCGACTTCAAACCGCCTAAAACAACTTGTTTGTGAATGTCTGACAACTGCTGCAGCGCATGCACGCGCAAGGAAACCAGTAGGTGGAGAAACCAGAAGGCACACAACACCGGAACGATTTTAAGGCTATTTCGCATAGGCTACTCAATGGTGCTATTTCACACGCATTATAGCGACCCCCACTCACCGGGGTTAGGTGGAAGGTGTTAATAGACGATTGGCGTAGCCTACAGTGGACTAGGGCTGTCAAAATTGCTCAAAAATGATGTTCGAATATCCCCTCTAAAATAAACACATGTATTCGAATATATTGGAATATCTAGGCTATATTATTTGCGCATTATGTCAGTGACGCACATCATGTCATCTGTTTTTAACTTTGTGTATGGTTATTGCTTGACAGGGGGATCCCAAGCAGCTTTCAGCCATGGCATTTCCTAATTCACCCGACACTGATATTCAAAATGTTGAAACTATTTCAGCATAGCCTATAAGCAGTTTAATTAAATGTAATGTTAGTTGTAAACAACGGGCTACTTGGTGAGGCTTGGCCTCACAGATGCGCTCGTGCCTTAAATGGCAATACAAATATTCACGATAGGCCTAAGTTATTAACTGACCGCCCGATTCACGTTGGCTGGGGGGCAGGGGGGGCCATCAGACATTTGTTCCCAAGGGTCTATGAATTGTTAATCCGGCCCTGCCCCCAACGAACACAACTTTCCACCTCTGAGACAGCTTAAAAGAAGTCTAGAGGACTCCTAACTCACTAAGACCTACTTACTGTAGGCTGCGCAAACCACAGGGCAAGTCTGCATTCGAGGCAGGCCTTCTGTTGAAGAATTTTATATAAATCCTGCGCTAACAGTAATCCTCCTACCCCCCACTACCACAGCTTTGGATAGTGTGGCATGCTCACGCTTTATGTCTCCTTCTTGCAAACTAGGCCTATAGCCCAACCATTTACGTCTTCAAAAAATAACAACTTGCCAGATATGCCTTCATATCTTTGGGCTTCATTCAGCATTTTGTTCTTCCACTGGAAATGACTCTTCTACATTTGCTGCCTGCTGCATCCTTTCTGTTTGTATTGTTTAGAAAATGTTTGACGTTTTGAGTTAATGCATTAAACATTGTTTGCTGGTAACCAGCCACAAATAGCCTACAGATTCTTGCGTGCGTACATTCTCTATTCTCTCCAAAATGTGCCCGTTCTATAGGCTGGCCAAGTGCGTAATTCTGCGGCATAAAGCAGATGTATTTGTTTATTGTACAGAAAAATAAAAATAACCTGTCAAGCAGTCAATTGACTACATTGCAGTCAATAAGTAGGGCAAATTACGAAACCAAAACATGGGTCATAGTTGTCTAAGCCTCTGCTGTGAGGCCAAACCCATGAACAAAGACACATTGATATCTGCAATAGAGTTTTTTTTGGCGAAACAAGCTCACAGCCGAACGAGTCATAGCACTGAAGGGAGAGGCAACTGGCATGTGATCTCCCCACAGGCCAATGGATGTACAAGTTTTCTCCTGTGCCTACGATATTTAATCCAGTGTTTTGTCAAGTTGCAAAAGGCTATTCGTTTTAACGAATTTTTATGATAGTATGAAGTACTCTTTGTATAGGGTACTATCTTAATTGCTTTATACTCAATACTTGACCAATGGCTATTATATCTGTCTATTGAAAGTGAGAATGTGGCATGTGATCTACTGTGTAGGCTTCATAAAATAAAATAAACAGATTGCTAATGGCCTACAAGCTGATCTGGGGTGTGTTTCCCGTACAACTACGGAGCTTAGCTTTTTACTAACAGGATGCATCTACTAACAACTAACCAACATGTAAGTTACGACCATGATAGTTTCCAAACTTAAATAGTCTGGACTAAGGTGGTTAATGACGTTTAGTAGCACGTGAATGGGCACCTGCACATACTTCTGTGGCGCATTGTGTTAAGGCCGGCAGATGACAGCCGCCGTTGGACAGCAGTTACCAGTCCCCTGTCCAAGAGTTCGAATCTGGGTTAAGATTTTGACAACAATATTGACATCGTTGTTTACCTAAGTTTATCTTTTGTGCAGATCATATTATCAAAATCAGAATCAGCCTTCTTGGCTTGGTTTGCGTAAACTAACAAGAACCCCCCCCCCCTCCATGAAAATCAACGGCTACATATTCTCAGCTGACTCGTCAAAAGTGCGCACCACCTTATTATTATCTGCAGGTGTCTGACTTACTTCGTGCACATGGCTGCAAATTGACTTTTAATTTATGTATTTTCTGCCTTGGGCATTTTAAAATATGGATGTATGGTGGTTAGAAGTGTAAATATCAATTAGAAACCTAAATATATTTATAATTATTATTAATTTGCAAACAAATAACTGGCGTCAGTGACGTCTTTGACATGAAGATCCCTGGAACTATGCTTCTACTAGCATTCTACCACAGGTCGAGAGGTGTAGTTGTAACTACACAACTTTACGATAGTGGTTGTGAACGTTCGTTGCTACTATGGTTTTGGGAAACACTAACATAGTGTAACGATGCATTGGACTATGTAAGTTCCAAATATGAATGTAATTCTGCGGCATAAAGCAGATGTATTTGTTTTAGGGCTGTCAATCGATTAAAAAAAATAATCTAATTAATTACATACTCTGTGATTAATTAATCTAAATTAATTGCATATATAATTTTTGCTGTGAAAGTATTTTAAATATTTAAATTCAAATGAATCATTGAATAATCAGCATTAGTGACATTAAAGTTCAAAAACTCTTTTATTATTATTTTCACTGTTCAAATAATGGGCATAATAATCTATGATATGACCTAATATGCTGAGGAAATAAATTCAACAGTGCTTCGGGAAGTTTTTTTTTTCACATACAAGGCATTTCAGGCCACAGATATAACCTAGGGGACACAATGAAAATAAATTAACACTCCCCTCAAGGTCAACACTTATTTCTTTGCATTGATGTGCGACTATAGAGTTGATGAACTCCGGTGATATGCAAATTCCTTGCTGCAGACATTGCAGAGGACTTTATTTTCAACACTTTATTTTTATCAACACCATCAGGCCATTTTTTAAAAGTAAATGTTCCAATCAATGATCCAGGCAGCACGTTTTCTTCTCTCCTTCATTTTACAGTCTAATTTTTACTGACTAGAATGGCTCGGGGTCATACGGAATCGATTAATCTGCACTAATTATTATTTTATTGTACAGAAAAATAAAAATGACTACAATTGACTACATTGCAGTCAAGAAGTAGGGCAAATTAATTTACGAAACCAAAACGTGGGTCATACAGTAGTTGTCTAAGCCTCTATAGCGTAGCCTGTTAAAAACGTGTCCAAGGCTACAGATTAATTCTGAACAGTTATTTCTCTACTGGCTCAATTATCACACCACTGTTTTGATTTGCGTAGTTGCGTTAACCCAACACTGACAATAATGTAGACAGCAAATTTCGATTTCGATTTTCGTTACCACCGTGTAGTCAAGCCTTACCCAAGTAGCCTAAATCGAGGTAAATCAAGCTTTTTCAGAAGGGGCGGCAGGCAGAGCGATGTACAGTGGCAGAGCGACGCACAGTGGCTGAAAGTGGTACTAAAGCTTCACGCAGCTTCACGCCTCGTAATGCGCGACTAAAGTGGCCATTTGAAAGCGATGCCCATTGTACGTGTTCTTTGCCGTTGCGTATGACAGTAAGGAGGACAAATTCCCCAAGAGGTGGACACTCATGGAAAGTCTGGGCAGAGGGATTGAGAGCCAAGCTAGGTCAACCCATAAGCCAGATGGTGAAGAATGAATTTGATCTATCAGCATATCACAATATACTTAAGCTGAACACAAGAAATAGTGTGACCAAATATCAATTTGTCAAAGGAATTTGTGGGGGTTTGTAGTGTTTCATTTCCTTGCAATAGACTTTTCACCCAGCCTTACCTTAAACAATAACTTCTATGTGAAAGTAATTTACAGTTTACACAGGGCCTAACTTTCAATCAATCAAAATAGCTAGCAAACTCAGCTTATCTTTTTCTGTGCTAAGGTGCACTAATAGCAATTGGAATTTCACCATCACACAGTCCAGAAAAGCAATGTATAGATGCCTGCCAGTATTTGGGTTTACCAGCCACTGTGTTTCATTAAAGTAAGGCTTGAGTCTGTTCATCTCCTGCTTTAGAGTTTTTTCTCCATAGTTTATTAGTTTTGAGATCATGATGAAACTCCCATGGATATTTCTCACCTTCTTCCTACAAAAAGAAAAGCTGCTAAAAGAACAAGGACATGGTGTTCTTACTGAGGTTAACCATAATGCTGCCTTAGAACTTAATTGATGTGCTGCAGTGCATGCATGTGTGTGTGTGTGTCCATTTTCTTTTATTTCTCTTTTCTTTTGTGTATCATTTATAATATCTTTTTAAAAAAAAACAATGTGAACTTTTTGTATTGTATGACTAATCTTGAAACTAGACTTCAAACAAGTTTGGTGGATCAAACAATCCATGAAATATTGAAAATAACATCAGGGCCCATCCTCCACACCATCATTCGTCACTACAACCCTGTATGTTTATTGCCCCACCCCCTACCCCCCAGCAGGACATGAAATTCTGGTGGAGGCAAAGACAGAAAGATCTGCCCCATTTCTCACTGCAGCATTTCACAGGGCTAATTATGGCCAGGGCAGATGATCTGACAAGTCCCCAGAGCTCAAATTTGAAAGTTGAGTTGATCCACCAACTTTAATTGATGACAGTCTGACTGCCCTTTGCTCCATGGTGTCCCATTATTAAGTTCCAGTTGTTATAGGCTGCTGTGATTTGATTAAGCAGTGGCTCATGTGACCCATAAAAAAGGCCAACTCAGCACTAACAATTTAATGTGCAACCTGTCCATCTCGTTCACATCATGAGTAATGCATAAAATGTCAAGGCCACTATAAAATAAGACAGAGTGGATTATTTAATCCTTATTGTGTTTTTTGCACAGGATACCAGATTCTGTCCACATTTCCAAAGGGCTAGCCAATTGCCTTCTTCAGTAATTGAATTCATCCCTGTCCTTTGGTAGAGCGACTGCTCGCTCCAACAGGAAATATAACACCGCACTTTGATCAACAGAGGCAATCAAATGACCTATTAACATTTGAAATAACATTATAAGTGTCTGTAATTTCACCTGCCCACTGCTATTTACATTCAGACTCAGCTGATTTACTGGTTACACAGGAAGGTTAGAAAATAATAAGAGGTTAGTTGTGTGTGTGTGTGTGGGGGGGGGGGTTGGCAACCAATGCAAAAGGTTTGATGGATATTGATTGATGGATGAGAAAAGGAGTTTGACATTCCTTGCTAACAGTGGAGGTTGATCTGTGGTCTCCCAAGTCTGTCTTATTTATTATGATCATATAGACATATATATTATATAGTCATATAGAGCAGAGGTTCCCAAACTGTGAGGCGCGCCTCCCCTGGGGGGCGCCAAATAATTTGAGGGGAGGCGCAGAAGATTGATTCAAAAAAGAAGGAAAAACGTTTATTTCATGTTTCAACTATCTATGTTTTTTTTCCCATTGATTATGTAATTGTCAACATTATAAAATCGAAATAAATCATAGAAGAGATGTATACTAAATCTTTGGGATAGTGGAAAGTATTATTGATCCCTATCCTGAGTGAGAATGTATTGTGCCAAATTTCATAACGTAATTTAGCAACAGTGCCGCCAGCCGAGCTAGCTGCAAGTAACCAGTGAACGGTAACTTGCAGCTTGGAGCTTGAGCTCCAAGCGGATTTGTACACGCAGCCTTACAGCACTGTTTACAGCTCTTCGAGTCACGGTAAAATGTATTTTTTGGTACATAGATAATTTAGATAAACTTATTAAAAAAACTTGAAACTTGCGTTTCTTTAGGAATCCGCCGCCTTGGTTTATATAGAAATGAATATTAAGTGACAGATACACGTAAGAGGTTGGACATACGTGACGGTAATATGTGACGTTCTGATAGCTAACTTAAAATGGACAGATTGTCACAATCGCTGCACAGCCCGAGCCTGATATGGGCAACAAAGCCAAACGTCGAAAATATGATGAAAACTCATTGCATTGCATAGCATAGTATAGCACCGATTTAAGTGGCTTAACTGAAGTGAATATCAGAGGTGTCACTGTTTTCAGAGGGGAGGCCCACATTGATAGAGTTTGGGAACCCATGATATAGAGCATCACAGTCCCGCCCACAGCCGATTCCGGAAGTAAGAATTCAATACAATTTCTCCATTGACAATTGGGGTATAAGCCATAAAAACGTAACCATACATGGTAAACTTAAAACCAGCTACGGCTGTACTAAGCGACTGTATATGCTCATATAGAGGGCGAAAATTCAAGGGGCACCAACCTTGTTTTGAGACATATGTCTTTTATTCACCTATTATATACCCATAATCCTAAACAATCCCACAATCCCACAGTGATGCCTCTGATTGGTTGAAAATGCGTAAACTTTCTCAGCGAAAATCCCTGACCAAGATGGCGGAGTCTTTTACTGCCTATGGCGAAAATCTTAATGTGAATAAAAACTTTCTAGACGAACATTGGTACTTCTATCAACAATGATTGTGGTTAATATATCACACAAACTTAGTCAGGGCCAATACACCATCAAATAAAACACTGTAAATGCTAGTTTAAACACTTAACTTTTAAGGTAGCCGATAGGCTAATCATTAGCCTTTCAGACATTAGAATGTCATTATATTGCTGCTAACATTAGCCTACATGCTGCAGCACAGGTATGAAATATATTGTGTTTTAGTGATCTTGTTGTTTCTATGAACATGAATTGTTGTTTATAGGCAACATCAACTTAGTCGAGCCATAAAGAGCCCTGTATATCCTCATCCTTTTCAACTAGCTAGCTGATAGCCCAAGCTGGATGCTACCACCGGCTAGAGCTAGACACTGCAGTAAAATGGTTAGCAAACCATCCATGCCCCCGTGAATATTTTACTGTTTACAAGGACGAAATCTCCATAGAACTTTTTATTTATTATTTTTGATTTCTCCTCCATCTACCCATGTCCTTGATTGCCTAGCCTTTCTGCCCCCCCCCCAACACACACACTTACATCATCACTGTCATCACTTCACATACATACAACACACTGCTTGCTACAGTAAGCCTCCTCTACATACTTGCTGCACACTGCCCCCCCCCCCCTTACATACACAGCACATTGTCTACAGGATCTTCTCCAACACGCATCCTCTACATACTTACAGCACACTGCCCCCACCTACACACTACACACACACACACACAGTCACTGCTCCACTCCCCTCCCGCCCACACACACATCTTCACTGTCATCACTCACATACATCATACATACAGTACTCTGCTTGCAATAGTAAGTCCCTGCCCCCCCCCCTACATACACAGCACATTTTTCATCAGGAAGCTTCTCCAACACACATCCCCAACATACTTACAGCACACTGCCCACACACACACTACACACACACAGTCACTGCTCCACTCCCCTCCCGGCCACACACACATCTTCACTGTCATCACTCACATACATCATACATACAGTACTCTGCTTGCAATAGTAAGTCCCTGCACCCCCCCCCCCCCCCCAATACACAGCACATTGTCTCATGAGGAAGCTTCCCCAACACACATATTGCACACTGCCCTCTCCCCACATACACAGCACACTATCCCATCTCCCCTGTCATCCCCCCAACACACACACCAAGACCCCTGGCAGTTGGGTTAGCCCCTTGAGCCGTGGATCTGCCCAAGGTTTCTTCCTTGGTAAGGGAGTTTTTCCTTGCCCCTGTTGCTCTTGGGTGCTCCTTGTTGGTGCCCCCCACCCAATCCCAATCCTCCCCCACCTTTTTTATGCAGCCCTTGCCACTTAATCTACTAAACCCCTCTTCTACTGCACTCTTTACCCCCCCCCCCCCCCATTAATGCACAAATAGGCTGACACCAGACATAATTTCACTGCATTTCTTACTTCCAGTAACTATATGCATGTGACAATAAACTTCCTTGTATCCTTGTATCCTTGTATCAAGAGTGTCCAAAGGGGTGAAAACCACTTTAAATCGGGTCACATTATTGACTGTTGTGTGTCAGGGTCAGCTTGTGGGTTTTGTAAGGGCCAGCATGAGGGACAAGACCTACAAAGTTGTGTGGTGAGTTTTGCAGGGAGGTTGGTAATGCTAGTTAACATTAGCTAGACTACTCTAGCCTTCATACTGTACGAGTCATATCATCAATCATTAACCTAGAAATACTGTACTTCGTACATTTAATGAACATTTTGTGTAATAATTCACAGCATTCTCAGCAAAAGCCATGATGAATATGGTGGTCCAGGAGCAGACCTGTCTAGCAGATACCAGTGAGAATTGAGTGTGCATCAGGGGCGGAGTGGGGCACTAAAATCCACCGGGAAACACCCCCCCCCCCCCCCCCCCATGCACACACATCAATAGCACAAACAAAATATATAGTGCTAATGCAATACAACAAGCCAATCAACCACAAACCAGGCACTTTCAATAAATATGTAAGGACTAGATATGCAACAGTGGAGTACAAAAACAGCTTTGTGGGTGGATTTTCAAGGACATATATGGGTATCATAGCACTCCAATAGTTGCCTGTATAAATTTAAAAAAGGCCTAGCCTACAGACAATGTCAACCTAATAACACAGGTAATTAAATAATTGAAAAAACCAGGCACTTTGAATAGGTTTGTACGAGAACGATTAAAGTAGGCCTACATATAGACAGTTCCAACGAGTTCCAAAAACCATTTATCAGCCTGAGTGGCCCACTAATAAGTCATTAGGCTAGGCCTAGGCTACATATCAACATAAGACTAGCTTGTGCTATTTTCAATAACGTCAATGCTTTAGCTCCGCTAACCTTTCTCTCTGCCTTCCATCCATATGTAAAACAGCAAGCAACCACGCAAATCCGTCGGCTGTCAAAACTCCAGTAGTTTTCCTCGAACTTGATCGTTTCTAGGGTCATGCCATTAGACGAGGGGTCGCTTATTTATCCCCCTACATTTCTGTAAATAGACTTGACCTGCAATCGGTTCATTGGATAAACCAGAAACACATTCCCCATTTGCAGGAGACTTTGCTCCATTCTAGCCTAGGCTTACGTTAATTTAAGTACAAACAAACAAATTAAATTGTCATGTTTTTATTTATGATGAAAGTTCTGTAACGCCTGAATAGGACAAAAATGAATTAAGATAGAAAATTAAGGCTAGCCTACACAAAAATCAGCATGGGAGAGGTGAGTGTGCAGGGTAACCATGAATGACATATATAGACAGTGAGCGAGTGGTATAAATATTGGTTGGACTTCCCAAACGTTAAAGGGGGGGTTCAGGATTTTGGACATAGGACCTCATTTCCAAGTAAGCAAGTGTGATATTTATCAGTGGAGACCGTTTTCAACACGTTTCATCCAGTCCTTCTAATTGCAGAGTTTGCAGGTGCTAGGCTAGCGCAAGTCAACGGTATGTGCTAGCCTGCCACTAAAAACAGTCTTACCTACTCCAAAGGACACTCGAGGCAAATTCCAGACAATCGATGTAAATGTCTGTGTTGATAGAATAGTGTAAGAAATACAACTACCCTCGCATCGCGTTGCAATAGTTATACTTTGTTCCCTGAAGTTGGTAGTAGTCATTTTGCATCTCAGCGGCAGACTGATATTACCAAGGCTACTACTAGGTATCCCCATTGGAGTGCGCTTTACTGTTTACTTTTTGGCGCAGTACTACTAACTGGAGCAAGTATAATTCCGCCGCTGCTAAGACACTAGTCCCTCAAAATGTAATGCGATCGTTGAAATGCAAGGATAGAATAATGTTAGAAATAAAACTATCAATACAGACATTTACATCGATAGTCTGGCGTTATAATTTATAATTTAAAAGACTGTTTTTAGTGGCAGGCTAGCACATACCGTTGACTTGCGCTAGCCTAGCACCTGCGAACTCTGCAATTAGAACGACTGGATGAAACGTGTTGAAAACGATCTCCACTGATAAATATCACACTTGCTTACTTGGAAATGAGGTCCTATGTCCAAAATCCTGAACCACCCCTTTAGATCTCAGAGATTTTCGCGGAAAATTCTTAATGCATCTATCAGGTCGATGGCCTCGTACGACTCACGGCCGCGATAAAAGCTCTATGGGCCGGTCCGCACCGTGCAGACTCATCGGCCGGCCCACCGGGAGAATTCCTGATCGTCCTGATTGCCACTCCGCCCCTGGTGTGCATAATGCAATTCAGTGAGACAGTTAGAATCATATATGCCTTTCACCTTTAGTTTTTAGCCAGCAGCCAGACCAGCAGATACCCTGACTTTGCTGAATTACTGAAGCTAAGCAAGCTTAGTTAGTACTTGAATAAGAAACCTCCATGGAAGAGTAGGTTCCTGCTGGAAGTGGTGTTGGTGGCTGGCCAGTAGCTGGCACTCTTCCCTGTGGCCAAAAGCCACCAAACAAATATCAATCCCAATGTCCTATTGCAGTGACAGGGACACTGTACTGCAGATGTTTTCCTTTGCATGAATGTTAAATTGAGGTCCTGACTCACCATGGTTGTTAAAGATCCCATGGCACTTATCGCAAAGAGTAGGTGGTTCCCTGATTTGCTTTATTTATGTACACATACATAAAGACACACACACACACACACATAAAAAACACACACACAAAGACACGTAAACATGCACACACACGCACACAAACACATACACACACACACATGCACCCATAAAAACACACCTACATACACAAACACACACAGACACAAAAAAAAACACATATACACAAAAACAACCACACACTCTGCACACACTCAATTACAAACACACAAAAAAGGAACAAAGTATGAAATGAACACAATTTGACAAGCGTGGCTTATTTTTGTGGAAAAAATGTGCTGGACTGGGCGGCGGTCATATTTTGTACCGCTCTGCGGTACATCTAGTTATTATTATTCCTTTAACACATTTTATTGATTTTTGTCGATAACACACAATTATAAACAAGTTCAAATCTTGGTTGTACACAAGTGTAGCATAAGTAATATAACATAGTATTAGTCAAAGCACCCACCCACCTAACCTCCCACCCCACCCTCATCCAACGCACTCATCCCAACATCAACCCCATCCAGTCACACCCTGCAGTCTTTCCTAAGAAATAAGACATTCAAAAGCTGTAATACGTAAGGGATAATGTATAGAACGCCGGTCATTGTCGGGAGATAGGTCCCGACAGGGCGAACCGGACCCCGACACGCAGCGGACCTATTTCCCGATAATGACCGGCGTTCTATACATTATCCCGCTTATTACACGGCTACTTACCAAAACGACACAATAAACTCCCCACGATATGACTCTTTAGCCTACATAGCCTAGGCTATAGCCTATTTGTACCGTTTCATCATGGCTTTTGCTGAGAAACAAATAGTTCGCAACAACACACGCTGAACTTGAATCAAACATTCTTTAGAACACAGCTGATCAACCGTATCACCGTATGACCGTATGCTTTCACTTTTGAAGTGCACTTCACTTGATGAAGTTCCAATCCTTGCGTAGTGATATGAAAGAATTGACTTAGAAGCACAAAGCCCATTTTCCTTGACAGCGGTCTGTTATACTTAGCAACGGTCTGTTATTCAGAATTAGCTGACCGCCGAATGTTGGGAAGGCCCATTCAAGTGAATGGAGCATTCTGCAGCACTATGAAGAGCCGTGTAATAAAGTATGTTACTATACAATGTACAGTAGTAAATACATATAAACATAAATACATTACATACCAGAACCACAAAAATGACAAACAAACACATACAAAACAAAACAAAAAGAAGAGGGGGGGGGGGGGGGGGGGGGGGTGTCACCATCTAGTCTGTTTCCTGTAGGGGGATTTGTAAGCTCTCAAAGTACGTCAAGAAAGATCTCCAAGTTCTCTCAAAACTCTGTATGGATCCCTTCAGTGTGTATCTAATTTTCTCCAATTTCAGGAAAAACATAATATCTCTTATCCATCTAGTGAATGTGGGTGGTGTTTGTTCCTTCAACATATGTAAAATCTGACGTCTAGCAAGTAGAGAAGTGAATGCTATGACAGCATAGGCCCTGCCTTTAGGTTTGGAGGGATGTCTATACCAAACATTCTGGAATAGGCCTGAGATATGTCTGCCCAGAATGTCCTAAGATGTGGGCAAGACCAGAACATATGTATGTGGTCTGCTGGCAGACCTTTGCAGCGGGGACATGTAGGGTCAGCACTAGGAAAAATCTCAGCCAGTTTAGTCCTGGTCCAGTGTACTCTTAAGTTGAATTAGGCTGTGTCTGGCGCATGGAGAGGAGGTGTGTACTAAGTCAAGAGCTGCTTCCCATTGATCCTCTTTCATTGCTTCTCCAAAGTCATCTTCCCAAAGTTGTCTTATTCCTTGAGGTGAAAGGGGAGAGATGTTACAAATATAATTATAAAGAATTCAAATTAAACCTTTCCGGTGTGGAGATAAAGAAAGAAAATTGTCTAGTGTATTATCTGTTGGGAGATTTGGGAAGGAGGCAATGTTTCTCTGTATGAAGTGTCTTACTTGGAGATACTGTAACTCTACCTGCCCCTGATGTTTCATCAAGTGTCTGCCTCCATGGCTGATGACATAGAAGGTGAGGTTTTCTTGATGGCAAATGGTTACATAGCCTGTTAATATGACATGACACATTTAACATAGGTTTTTTATTTATGTATTTATTTAATCATTGCAGGTTCGTCCATTGCAGAGTTGCAGATGCCTGAAAGCCAGGAACGAAGTAGGAATAAGTATCTATTTTTTTTTTGGGACATTTTATTTTTGATTATTAAAGGCACACTATGCAGGTTTTTTAGCTCAATATGCAAGTTTGGTAGCTTAATTTACCTTCATTTAACAGCTTCAGAGTCATTGGAATGGTTATATGACTTTTTTCGGGTTGAATGGTGGCCGTCTCGCTTCCCCCTAGCGCCTGTGAGCGGAAAAAACCACCCTTGCAACTGTGGGCTGGCGGGCCGACGGCCTTAGTGTCAGGAAGTATAACTAGTGTAACGAATTGCTTTACTGCATTCAAATACACATACACGCCAGGCACCGGCTAGAAAAAGGCAGCGATGGAGTTTCTCAGACATTCGTCATGACAGAGCCAGCGAAAAAAAGGCAAAAACGGAGAAAACAGTAAGGAAATTGCCAATACTGCATAGTTTACCTTTACTGTTTGTCTATTTTGGTTTTATTTTGTAGTTGAAGATTGCTCGTTTAATGCACATTTGCAGATTTGTTCTGCAAATCTGTTGAAAAACAAGTAATTAAACTGATGTACTTGTTTATAACATATAATATAATGTCAATTCAACTTCAGTAAACCACCATTAGTACTTCACTTTGAATATGAAAGTTTAAAATAAATCTGTGATTTTAGTACCCTCTAAGATTAAAAGGTAACAGGGTTGGTGTAAATAACAACTATATTAATACATTGGTTTACCAAGCACATGGGGCCAGACGTCTAGAGCGGAGCCCCAAAACATTTTTGCCATGTGAGCATAGATGGATTATTGAATGAGCCTACCGAGCCCAAGAGGTCAAGGGACCCTGAACCCTAAGTAGTTGTGTGAAGTCACTACCTCTGTAAGTCAAAAAGCAAAAGGCTATGAATCTGAACAAATTTAGTTACTGCCCTTCTCCAGCTGACCATTCCAAAAATGCAGCAGAATACAGGAAATCTACCAAATTCAGAATACCCCCCAACCCCCCCCCCCCCCACAGACACACACACGTTTGTATCCACATTTGCACAAATAGGGTAGGAGATAGATAGATAGATAGATAGATAGATACTTTATTGATCCCCAGGGGAAATTCAAGGGTAGGGGGAGAGGTCCTTATGCATCTGTGTCCAGGGGGACAGTAGTTCATAATCAGTCACTGTATTAATACATAACCTCACTGTATTAATTTATAATATGACATTATATTGTGAAGTTGTCAATTATCGCCAAGCACAGGTGACTCTGCGTTGTGGGAGGGGACCCCCAAATCAAATTCTGCTTAGGGCCCTCAAAAGGCTCGGGCCGGCACAGCGTACGGGACAAGACTGCAGATCAGCAGATCAGACAAGACAAACAGTGCTGCCATCTT